>NW_026885083.1:0-62696 GCF_032173495.1 Musca vetustissima | reverse complement strand
ACTAGATTTATTTACAGCTCTATTGAGCCTAGAGTCATGTCTGCCAAGTTTCGAGAAAATCGGTCCATATTTAGATATATCTCCCATACATAGTTTCGTCCGATTTCATGTAAATGGTGCACCAAAGTCCACATATAGCGTACTGAATTTAGTCCAGAATGTTGTGTGCCAAGTTTCGTGAAAATCGTTTGAGATTTAGATATAGCTCCTTATGTATTATCAATTTATTTTAAGTAATTGACGCACCAAGGAACCAATAGGCTGATAGGAACAAAACGTACTAAGATAAGTATAACCTAACCTGGGACAAGTTTCGTTGAAATCGCTTCATATTTGGATATAGCTTCCATATATATTTTCGCTCGATTTTAAGTATATGGTGCATGAAACTCCTCATGTTTGCCAGGTTGACATAGAATAACGTAGTTGCGTTTTCTTAAAGTACAGACATAGCCCAACGGATGTCCTATTTATATTTGTTTGAAGTCGATTTACATACTTGTGTCCCATTGTAACAAACGAATGACATGTTTATGGATAGATCTAGGTAGATTCACATTTAGATAAATATCACATATTTTATTTCATCCAATTTAATGTAAATACTCCTTTTTAATATACCCATAGTGGTGAAGGGTTTCATATAGTCGACCCCGTCCGACTTTACTACTTTCCTTACTGGTTTAATAGTGAATCTAGTAAAAGGGAGTAAAGTCAAAATCACTCTCAGAGTACAAAATATCTAGTAAATATTTCAATATTAGACGACATTACTTCAAAATCAACACAACAGCCAATCAGAAGTAGGCATTCCTGTTTACCATTTTTACTCGGCCAAATTTCTCGAGTAAAAAGTTTTCAAAGAGAACGCCATTTCGTTTTGTGCTCTCTTAAATTTGACTCAATGTTTTACAAGTTTTGTGGGTTCAGGAACGGTTTTCGAGTAAAAAAGTTGCAAAACTTGTAAAATTAGTAGATTCTTTTAAGTTCTGGAATGGAACTATAGTTAGGTTGGTAACATAATTGCAAATAAATGTCAGTATCCACATAATGGAGGATATAAAATGTATTTTTACTTGTTTTCTCTACCTCTCTCTTTTCTGACAAATCTGAGGCAGTATATATGAATTCAGCAAATTTCGAACATACACTTAATCCTGATTATTTATACAATATCAGAGCGTAATCAGTATTTTCTTTGAAATATATTTGTAATCTTGATGTATTCAGGAGCTAATTAATATCACATCAAATTTAAATTTTGGCGCCTCTTATTAAAACCCGTCCTTATAATTACGCTTGCTTTATTGTGAAGATCACCCGATTTCTGAAAAAGAGATTTCCTAGGGAATAGCATTATGAAAAACTTTCAATAAGAATATGGAAAAATTCAGCAAATGGTAATTTGGTGTACTTGTTGATATCTTCTATATTTTATCAATTAAATCAACATAATTGAAAATAATTTATTGATAAGAATTTTTAGGTTCATAAACACAAAATAACACTGTAGAAACAAAACTAACTGTGGTAGATATACATTGGCGGTCAGGTATTTAACAACGAAAATTGTCTACTGAATATTTGAAGTGATTCATTTCGAATATTTTTTCATGAATTTCAGTTTGTAAAAAAATGTGTAGAGACTGGAGCAATTGGTTATAGATAAAATGTGAAAATGTCTTCATTAAAAAACTATAGGAAAACCCGTAAGGAAATTTCAAAAGTCGGACGGTTGTGTAGGGTATAAAAAGCTGGTGCATAATTTAAATGGAATTGTCCGAAAATACAAATATGGAAACTATATTAAAATCTGAACCGATTTTTATGAATTTTAATATGGTTGTCCAATCAACTGTGCTGTGCCAAATTTCATCTCATTCGTAAACCTGTACATTATTTACAATAATATAGGGGGAAAAGATGCACACACCTGCATAAATGGAGTAAAAAAGTTATCCTTAAAATTAACTATTGGTATATCGATTTCTTTAGCATGCTACAAGCATATGAAATTGGACTAAATTAAATATGTGAGCTTTGTCTATATGTAAATTGACTTAAATCAATCCATACACATATCTTCGTCAACCTATTGAAAATTGTGTATTAGTTGAGATATCGTACAAAAGAACAAAATTATGCAAATCAAACACGGCATATGCTATTCGATTTTACCAAAATGTCCTATTTGATACGTTGTGCAAAATTTCGTCGTAATCGGTGAAACATTGGGTAATATATGCACCACATACATTAAATCGGACGAAAATATATATGGGAGCTATATCTAAATCTGAATCGATTTTCTATTTCAGTGCGCTGTGCAAAATTTTGTATCGATCCGACAAATATTGTGTGTTTGGTGCATCATTAGGTTAAAATCGGACGAAAATCTTAACCGATTTTCTCCAATTTTAATTGGGTCCGTACTTGAGTCAATTAAGTGACATTTGTCAAATTTCATCCAAAATCGGATAATAAATACACAAGAATACATGGAATCATGTGTCTATCTCGTTTCCTTTTGCCTGTTACAAACATATACACAAATACATAATTCCCTGTACTACAGTGTGGTGAAGGGTTTAAAAATCACGGACATCGAACTGGACTTAATTCAGTACGCTGTGCAAAATTTTGTCTCAATCGGACCCATCTTGGGAGTTTGGTGCACCATTTACATAAAATCGGGCCAAAATAAATAAGGGAGCTTTATATAAATCTGAACGGAATTTCTTAATTTTTCTCCTTGGGCAAAATAAGTGGACTGTGCCAAATTCGGATCATAAATGCTCACAAAAATACATGGACGGACATCCATAAATCGACTCAGAAAATAATTATATGCATAATCTCACCATAGGTTTATCTTGATTTATTTTTGCCAGTTAAATTCATAAGCATATATGTTACCATATATGACCACAAAATATCAAATTACATCGAATTCGGTAGAAAACCGCGCTGAAGAACACCAAAAAATTGAAAATTGTGAGATTTGCTACCAAATAAGAACTCAAATGACTAATTTACAGCCAATTCGGTCGAAAAATACGCTGAAACATACTGAAAATTGTTCCAATAAGAACGCAATGTACCAAATTTCAGCGAATTCGGTTGAAAAACGTTCAAGAGCCCCAAAATACAGAAAAGTAGGTGGTATCCTTATATGGGAGTTATGAATTAACGTGGGCCGATATATCTATCTTCGAACTTGACCTGCCTGCAGACAAAAGAAATCTATCTCAGACGGGCGGATAGACGGATATGGTAGATCGTCGTAGAATTTTTCGCTGATTAAATATATATATGCATGATGATTATTTCGTTGAGTTACAAACGGAAAAACAAACATAATATACACTCGATACTATGGTGGAAGGTATAAAAAAAACTATATTATCTTGCCGCCACTTCCGGTACAATGTTGAAAAATGCTCCAAATCTTCCAAAAATACCGAAATTTTGCGGGTGCCATGTTCCATGTTCTTATTTGCTTTAAAGAATAGGCCAATGTTAATAATGCGAATCTCAAAAAATAACAGCTAATTCAGTTGGGAAACGTATTATGGACACATTCTAACGAAAGTTTGCATGTAGATTCGGTTATGACCAAAGACCTATGTTTTTTGTAATGATCGGAAAACATTTAGGGGATGAAATGACCACAATTGTGACTGGAAAAAAACCAATTTTTACACAGGGAAGGGGATTTTGATAACGAAAATTATGACTGTGTGACGCACATCAAATTTGCTCCAAATCGGTACAGATTAATACATACATTGTTTTGCTCGATGCAAATGGTACACCATACTCGTCTGCCCGATTGTCATGAAATGTTGCATAGATTGCAGAATGACATATTTATGTTTTGAATTAAATTGATGCATATATGCACGTAGATTACATATTTAATTTAGTCCATGCCAATGCTCTCTAAAGTTGCTATGCCTGTTCTGTCGACAAAGTACCTTTGCTAACATTAAAATACTTTTATTTTTAGCCTTTAAATAATTTTCAGAGGTAGCGAATGTTATTTTCGGACGCTAAATATATAGACAATAATTATGATTAATGTTATTGTTGGAATTTTCGAAAAAAATATTTTTTTTTAATATTCCTCATTTATACCCTCCACCATAGTATGGAGGGTATATTAGTTTTGTTTTTCCGTTTGTAACGCATCGAAATAATCATTTCCGACCTTATAAAGTATATATATTCTTGATCAGCATAAAATTCTATGACGATATAAGCATGTCCGTCTGTTGTAATCACTCTAGCGTATAAACGAATTGAGATAGATCGCCAAAATTTTGCATAGAGTCGTATTTTGTCTGCAGGCAGGTCAAGTTCGAAGATGGGATATATCGGTCCACGTTTAGGCATAGCTCCCATATAAGGGTACCCCAATTTTCGGTATTTTGAATTTCTTGAGTGCGTTTTTCAACCGAATTCGCTGAAATTTGGTACTTTGAGTTCTTATTGGGTAGCAAATCTCCCCTCCAAAAATTATAAATATAGGTCCATTTTTTCGGATAGCTCCCATATAAGGGTACCCCCAATTTTTATTTTGGGGATCTTGAACGCGTTTTTCAACCGAATTTTCAACCAAATATCTACACAAAAAATTGTAAACATCGGCCCACTTTTCCTGATAGCACCCATATAAGGGTACCCCTTATATGGGTGCACCCATATAAGGGTACCCCCAATTTTCGGTATTTTGAGGTTCTTGAGTGCGTTTTTCAACTGAATTCGCTGAAATTTGGTACATTGAGTTCTTATTGGGTAGCAAATCTCTCCACTAAAAATTTTAAATATGGGTCCATATTTTCGGATATCCCCCATATAAGGGTACCCCCAATTTTGCGGTATTTTGGGGGGTTTGATCGCATTTTTCGACCGAATTCGGTGAAATTCGGTAAAATTATAAAAATAGGTCAATTTTTTCGGGTAGCACCCTTATAAGTGTACCCCCCAATTTTCGGTATTTTGAGGTTCTTGAGTGCGGATTTCAACCGAATTCGCTGAAATTTGGTACATTCCACAAAAATTATAAATATAGCTAAATTTTTTCGGGTAGCTCCCATATAAGGGTACCCCCAATTTTCGATATTTTGAGGTTCTTGAGCGCATTTTTCAACCAAATTCGCTGAAATTTGGTATTTTTAAGTCGTATATGGCAGACATTTAGGTATCTCCTCAATATAGTGATACCTCCTGAAGGAAAGAATTGAGATAAACAATTAAAATATTGGGTTTAAAATTGTATAAGTTGCCCAGAATACAAAAAGTCCCATTTCTTGAAATAAATAAAAAAAATCTTCAACATTTTTTTCTAGACTACAAAAAGCCTAATTTATTATATTTTTTCCTTATGAAAAAAATCGAATTTAGGCAATTGGAGCAAAACCAACACGGTTGTTACCCAAATCGAAAACGGTGTAGTAGGGACCAATGAATACATCACCCAAGATCCAGAAATCGGTACCCATGTAGGTGAAGGCAGACATACAGTAGGTGGTGCCATCTTCGTTAAGGTTGACGATGTACATATCGGGGGTCAAGGTGAAGACGGTGCCGCCAATAGTAAGGTCCAAGTTGGGCAAGGAGGAAACGGTGGAGCAGTCAACAAAGAATTGACCTTCATCATTTTCACTGCCACCAATGGCTTCGTTGATGGTGAAGTAGGCATCTTCGGGAACGACGATCAAAGAGGTGCCAGTATCGGCAATAGCTTGGCAGTTGGAGCAGACATTGTTGCCAGAGATATCAGCGCTAGTCATTTCGAATTGCCAGTAGCCTTGTTCGGAAACATCGACATAGGTGATATCACCGGAGTACAAAGAAGAGTCAACACCACCCAAGATCAATTCACCACCTTGGTCGGAGGTACCACCACGGGTCAAATAGAAGGAGAAGACATCGGAATCAACCAAACCTTGAGCGAACATGTTGTAGAAGGGAGGGACGACATTGTCGACGGCAATGGTTTGGTAGGCCATACCGAGGATACCATCGAAGCTGGAGTCAACAAAGCTGGTGCCGGGCTCAGCCATGGCTTCAGCAAAGGTTTGGGATTCGATGGTCAAACCGTTGACGATGACGGTATCGGTGGATAAGTAGCCGGTCAAACTGCCAGAACCGTATTGGATGGAGAAAGATTCACCATTGGCAACATAGGTGGAGGAGGCAGATGAGTCGTATTTGTTGTGGTTTTGGCAGGCGGTGTTGTTGGCATAGCAGTTGGAGGAGGGCACCCACAAGTTGGAGGAGCCAGAATCGAACAAAACTTCAAATTGTTGGGGTGGGGTACCGATGGTGATGGTGCCGTAGTATTCCATGTTCATGGTGTTGGACAAATCTTCTTCAACATAGTCACGGGGAGTGGGCAAGCCATATTTGCTGCGCAAAACCGACAATTCAGCCTTGACGTTGGCAAAGGATTTTTGGAAGTTTTCTTGGCGGCGAACTGGTACACGGACCAATTCAGCGCTAGCCAAAGCGGCGAGGGTAAGGAAGACGAAGAATTTCATCATGGTTGCTGGGGAGAAGAACATAAATATAAATTAATATGTAAATAAAAAAATATTAAATTATTTTTAGAACTTTTTTAATTTTAGATTTTTAAAATTTAATTTTAGACTTACCGTTTAAATTGTGTCTAATAATGCCTATTGGACACACTAAATTAGTTTGCCAAAATCCACTTCTATTTATACTGAAAATATTTTTAAACTATTAGATGAGATATTTTGAAGGCTTGTTATTTTTTGTAGATTATTCTATTTATTTTATTTATTTTCGGGAATATTTTATCTCTCAAGTGGAGGCATATGGACATCAGCAGTCGAATTATCAACTGCTCCGAAAAGATGTACGATTATGTTGGGTGCGAAATTGTCCACAGATAACATTTTGATAATGGGTTTTTTTACAACACCTTCAGTTGTCATTGTTTTTGTGTCAAAATGATGTCGTCAGTCATATTCATCAATAATTATCTACTGACAAAAAAATTTGCAGACATTTGTTAACCTTATCCATTTTGTTTTTTTAATAAATACACAATCCAAATTTATTTTTAAAAATACAAATCTATCAAAATTCAACATAAAATAGATTAAAAGAAAAATATTGTTAGAAAAACTAGTTTGCTTGTTAGTATTTCTATTAATACCTGGATTTTGCAATTATTTTTTTTAGGTTTTTTTTCAAAAATATCCGATTAAAATCCGATTAAATGTCTAAACAATCTAAATATTAATATACAGACATATTATAATTAGCTTGTATTATGAAAGTTTGTTTTTACCTGAAATATTATTCTTACAACAAAATATATTAACCAGTAAGGAAAGTAGTAAAGTCGGACTGGGCCGACTATATGATACCCTTCATCACTTTGGGTATATTGTACATATGTATCCTAACAATTGCATGTCTATGTTTCCTCTTTCTCCAACCTATCCTAACTTTAACATCACTCGAGCAGATTTAGAGCCACCTGCGTAACATGGGGAAAATTTATGGAAAACGATTTATAGCAAAATTGATACACGCTATTCGCTACGCCGCGTTGTTAAAAATATAATCTATATGTGGGAGCTATATCTAAATCTGAACCGATTTTCACGAAAATTAACACACATATCTCTAGACTTAATTCATTACGCTATGCCAAATTTGGTGCAAATCGAAGCATATATATAGGGACCTTGGTTCACCATTTACATAAAATCGGACGAAAATATATATATTTTTGATATGTTGAAATCTAAACCGATTTTCCCGAAACTCATCACTCATCATTCTAGACTCAATTCAGTATGCTATGCCAAATTTCATACAAATCGAAGGATATAAAGGGACTTTGGTGAACTACTTACCTAAAATCGGACGAAAATATATATGAGGGCTATATCTAAAACCGATTTTCGCGAAATTTAACACACATCGTTCTAGACTTAATTCATTAGGCTGCGCCAAATTCCGTGCAAATCGAAAGATATATAGAGACTTTGGTACACCATTTACCTTCAATCGGACGAAAATATATATGGGAGCTATATCCAAATCTGAACCGATTTTCAGGAAACTTGACACACATCATTCTAGCCCAAATTCATTACGCTGTGCCAAATTTCGTACAAATCGAAAGATATATAGAGACTTTGGTACACCATTTACCTTAAATCGGACGAAAATATATATGGAAGCTATATCCAAATCTGAACCGATTTTCAGGAAACTTGACACACATCATTCTAGCCCAAATTCATTACGCTGTGTCAAATTTCGTACAAATCGAAAGATATATAGAGACTTTGGTACACCATTTACCTTAAATCGGACGAAAATATATATGGGAGCTATATCCAAATCTAAACCGATTTTCGCGAAACTTTGCACACATCATTCTATGCCTACTTCATTACGCTACGCCTAATTTCGTGCAAATCGAAAGATATATAGGGACTTTGGTACACCATTTACCTTAAATCGGACGAATATATATATGGGCGCTATATCCAAATCTGAACCGATTTTCACGAAACTTTGCACACAAAATTCTAGACCTAATTCATTACGCTGTACCAAATTTCGAAAATATATATGGGAGTTATATCTAAATCTGAACCGATTTTTCCCAATTTCAATAGGGTTCGTCCTTGAGCCAAATAAGTGGCCTATGCCAAATTTCATCCGATTCGGATTATAAATGCGACCTGTACTTTGTTTACAATTTAACATCGACAGACAGACGGACGGACGGACATGCATAAATCGACTCTGAAAGTGATTCTATGCATATTCTCAAAAGGAACCATTGGTCTATCTCGTTTCTTTTTGCCTGTTACAAACATATGCACAAAGACATAATACTCTGTACCACAGAGTGGTGAAGGGTATAAATATACTGCACAAACACATAAATCAATTAGTATGTACATATTATAGGTGTGTCGATACGTCAATGATATACTTCGTTTGACCCAGCTTTATGGAAAGAACAGTAATTTTTACCAGTTCCTACAGAAACGGGTTCTATCCAGTATGTTCTCAGACTGGTATATCGATATGTTGTAAAAAAATATAGCCCAAGTAAACCGTCGTAAAGTTCGGCCGACTGATCTTTTTATACCCTACAATCTACAGAAATCTGCAATGTCAAGGTTAGTGCAAAAATGCAGAAAACGTGGCAGGAGCTATGTCAAAACATGGATCTATGTCGAAATAGTTTTTGGAAACATTATTTTCGTTCTCCAAGAATCCGAAATACCAAATTACAACCACTTTATTGCAAAAATGGACCTTCATTAAATTATCTCCGCAAATATGTTCTTCAAACTATGAAAACCCGAAAAGCGAAGTGACAGTCACTTTGATAAAGAAATTCGCCTAAAAAATACCGAAAAGTCGTCGGGAGATTTATATGAGAACTATGGCAAAACATAACTTATCTATATTGAAATAATTTTTCACCCTTCAGTAACTTGAAATGTGAAATTAAAATCAATTCGGTAAGCAAATGCGGCTTGAATCTACGAAAATGGGGCGGGACATTTATATGGCGTCTATGTCAAAACTCCGTCTTATATAGAATTAGAATTTGTTTCTGAAAAAATTGTTTTATCCTTCCTAGAATATGCGGTTACAACCATTAAAATACCGAAAATAGGGTGAAGCCTTCAAATGAGGGCGTATGCATGTTCTGATAATTGTTAGACTCCAAAAACCGATATGCAAAATGTCATCTACTTCGGCGGAGATGTAAAACAGCGAAATTTATGTATGTAAGCCTTCAAAAACCCGAAATGCCAAATTACAAACATTTTGGTGGGATAATCTTTATAAAACATTCAAAAATAAAACAGTGTGAAAGGACATTTAAATGGGAGCTTTTCAGAAACGTGGTCAGATAAACTCTATAATTCATAATATATCGGAATTTCTTCTTCTTCATTTTGGCCTTATGACCAAAATGAGGGCATAAAAACTTTGATATGACCAAATTGTGCCTAATCGAAATATTGTTTTTAGATTCCATGTTTCTATAGACCAAATCCGTTTCAGACAATTTGGAATCGTTTTACAAATGTCCATCCGAGCCACCGATTTCATCCAAATTTTGCACATCGAAATATTTCTTTCAAACTCATATTAAGGTCGAAGATAGGCACCCCCACTACTGCTTTGTTTATCAACCGAATTGGCTGTAATTTTGTATTATGAGTTCTCATTGTATATCACATGTTCGTAGCAAAAAGTATTAATATTGACCCAAGATTCAGGATAGCCCCATGCAAAGGTACTCCCAAATATTGGGTATTTTGGGGATTTTTTGCACATATCCCTACCAAACCAGTAAGGGAAGTAGTAAAGTCGGACTGGGCCGGCTATATGATACCCTTCACCACTTTGGGTATATTGTACTTACAATTGTATGTCGATTTAGAGTCGTCTGCGTGCCATGTGACAAATTTATGGAAAACGATTTAAAGGAAAATTGATGCACGCTATTCGGTACGCCGCACTGTTAAAAATTTAATGTCAGTCAGTCACCCGTTCGAAATACATATGGAAGCTATGGCTGCATCTGCACCAATTTCTACAAAACACAATAACGTCATTCAAGTCTCAATTTGATACGTTGTGCAAAATTTCGTGTTAATCGGAAAAACATTAGGACTTTGGTCCACCATTTATGTAAAATCGGACGAAAATATTTATGGGAGCTATATCTAAATCTGAACGAATCATCACGAAACTTAGCAAATATCATTCTAGACTCAATTCCGTACGCTATGCCAAATTTCGTGCAAATCGAAAAATATATTCGAACTTTGGTGCACCATTTACATTAAATCCGATGAAATATATATAGGGCTTTATCTAAATCTGAACCGATTTTCACGAAACTTAGCACACATCATTTTGATTTTCACGAAACATCATTCTAGACTCAATTCAGTACGCTATGCAAAATTTCGTGCAAATCGAAGAATATATAGGGTCTTTGGTGCACTATTTACATTAAATCGGACGAAAATATATATGAAACTTAACACATCATTCTACTCTTAATTCAATATGCTGTGCAAAATTATGTGCAAATCGAAAGGGACTTTGGTGAACCATTTGTCTTAAATCGGACGAAAATATGTGGGAGCTATATCTAAATCTGAACCTATTTTCACGAAACTTAGCACACATCATTCTGGGTATAATTCAGTACGCAGTGCCAAATTTCGTGCAAATTGAAAGATATGTAGGGATTTTTGTTGCACCATTTACCTTAAATCGGATGAAAATATATATGGGAGCTATATCTAAATCTGAACCGATTTCTACGAAATTTAACACACATCATTTTAGGCTCAATTTAGTACGCTGTGCCAAATTTCGTGCAAATCGAAAGATATTTAGGGACTTTGGCGCACCATTTACTTTAAATCGGACGAAAATATGTATGGGAGCTATATCTAAATTTGAACCGATTTTTCCCAATTTCAATAGGGTTCGTCCTTGGGCCAAATAAATGAGCTGTGTCAAATTTAATCCAATTCGAATCATAAATGCGACCTGTACTTTGTTCACAAAAATACATGGACGGACAGACGGACAACGGGTATGCATAAACTGACTCAGAAAGTGATTCTATGCATATTCTCAAAAGGAACCATGGGTCTATCACGATTCCTTTTGCCTGTTACAAACATATGCACAAAGACATAATACCTGTACCCCACTGTGGTGAAGGGTATAAAAACCAGTAAGGAAAGTAGTAAAGTTAGACTGGCTCGACTATGTGATACCCTTCACCACTTTGGGTATTTATACACACTGTGGTACAGGGTATTATGTCTTTGTGCATATGTTTGTAACAGGCAAAAATAATCGAGATAGACCCATGGTTCCTTTTGGGAATATACATAGAATCACTTTCTTAGTCGATTTATGCATGTCCGTCCGTCTGTCTGTTCATGTTAAATTGTAAACCAAGTACAGGTCACATTTATGATCCGAATTGGGTGAAATTTGGCACAGCTCATTTGTTTGGCCCAAGGACGAACCCTATTGAAATTGGGAAAAATCGGTTAACATTTAGATATAGCTCCCATATATATCTTCGTCCGATTTAAGGTAAATTGTGTACCAAAGCCCCTATATATCTTTCTATTTGCACGAAATATGGCACAGCGTACTAAATTAAGTCTGGAATGATGTGTGCAAAGTTTCGTGAAAATCGGTTCAGATTTATATATAGTCCCATATATAGCTTCGTCCGAATTTAGGTAAATATTCCACCAAATTCCCTGAAATTCATTAGATTTGCACGAATTTTTCGCTGGCAAGTTTCCTTGAAATCGGTTCAGATATAGATATATCATAGCTTCCATATATATATATATATATATATATATATTTTGAATTATTCATATTCATGTTCAACGATTGAAGTTCGTTCAATTTCATATCATTGTTCCTTCGAAAGGCGACGTCTTTTATGATACATATGTTAAATATACCCAAAGTGGTGAAGGGTATCATATAGTCGGTCCAGTCCGACTTTACTACTTTCCTTACTGGTTTCTACATATGGAACGAAGGAACGTTATCGTGAAATTGAACGAACTTAAATATGTGATCTTTATCTATATGTAAACCGACTAATATCAATCCCTACACATGTCATTCTGCAACGTTTTCCAACCGAGTTGGCTGTACTTATTTTGACTGTCAAATTTCACTTGCCAAAATTATCAATATTGATTCTCGTTTTGGTATAACCCCATATCTTCGATCGTACCCATATGGTTATTACAACAAATGGCAAATTTTGGTGACAAAAATTATTATACATTTATCCTGATATTTATATACCCTTAAAATATTATATAGCGTATGGGATAATGTATAAAAACCATCCACTTTCCCCAATCTTACACTCACAGTAAAAAATTCTAAAAAAAAATAAACAAGAGTGAACCAAATATTTACTTTCCAAATTCTATATCCAGTATCATTCTTTGTAAATTTTTTAATTTTAATTGCCAGTTTGTCACCCCACTTTAGTGTATTTTGTATTTATTAATAATAAATCACAGCAAGTTATAGGCATTAAAAAACGATGATAGTAATTTCATAGTTGTTATATTTTACAATAACACAACATTATTAGTTCGTACTATCTGCTATTGAACAACACTTGAAAGATAAGACCCACACGAAAAATTATTTATGACCAACGACCAGAAGTCTGTCAACGTAATAAGTGAGCAAACTAATTATCGGATTTATTTGTCTGGAAAATATTTATTTCGTATTTTTGTAAACAATAAAAATACTGAAATCGGAATCGCAGTGATTTTACAATGTCAAGTGGTGTATGTAGCACCAGACTTAGTCGGATTTAGTTTCTTTAATGCAAATAAATTGCGCAATATATGGCTATTTGAAAGAATTTGTTTTTTTAATGTCACGTCCTAATTATTATTGTTTCATGAAAATTTCTACGAATTTAACCAAGTGAGATTAGTTTCTTTAAAGAAATTCGGCAGATGGCTGTACTGATAGATTTTTCTGTAACAACGACGAAAATGCAAGCCAAGCGACTAATATTGTGAATGGTGTTTACGATTCCCACACTGTCACAGCCAAGTATGTGCAATTTCGGTTTCGTAGATTCATTTTAGGAATTTTTGATGTTAAAGCTGCTCCTCGCAAATGCTGGTCGTGGAAAATGTCGATAAAATCGGAGAAATGATCGAAGTTGACTGGCATGTTAGCAGTCGTAACATCGCCCAGGAGCTAAAAACGACCATAACTGTAACCATAACCAATTACAAAACTATTAGGAAAGTAGTAAAGTCGGACTGGGCCGACTATATGATACCCTTCACCACTTTGGGTATATTTTTACATATGTCTCCTAATAGACTCCGCATTTTCGAAAGAATATTGACATGAAATTGAACGAACTTAAATATGCGATCTTTCTGGAACCTATGCTAAATTTCATTTCTTTCGGGCAAGTTTAGAGTCGTTTGCGTACAATGGGACAAATTTATGTAAATCGATTTTATTTAAATAAATTCAATCTAAATCAGATACCTTTTTGTAATATATATGGAATCGGTGTCTGCATCTGCACCAATTAACCAGCAATGAAAGTAAATAAAGTTGGACTGGGCCGATACCTTCACCACATTGGGTATATTCTACATATGTATCCTAACAGACGTCGCCTTTTCGAAGAAACATTGACATGCAATTGAGCGAACTCAAATCTGAATCTAACCCGATTTTCTCGAAACTTAACACACGAGCTATGGTAGGGACAGATTTTCATCTCAAAGGTACGGATATCCCCATGAACATGCAGAACAACAACATAAAGTGTAAATACAAATACAGAAGAAACACAAATTTTCTGTAAATGTACTTGTCCTGAGCGAACAAATATATAAAAGAGTTTGTCAGAAAGAAAACATTCAATTATAGTAACTTCTGTACATTGTACAAAATTGTGTGCCGGTCGGCACAATTTTGTACAAAATTGGGGGTTTACTGCACAATTTACATTAAATCGGACGAAAATATATATAGAGCTAAATCTAAATCTGAACTGATTTTCACGAAACTTAACACACATCATTCTGGACTTAATTAAGTACCCTATGCCAAATTTTGTGCAAACCGAAGAATATAAAGGGACTTTGGTGCCCCATTTACCTTAAATCGGACGAAACCATATATAGGAGCTATATATAAATCTGACCCGATTTTTTCGAAACTTAGCACACGTCATTCTGGACCTAATATAGTATCCTATATTAAATTTCGTGCAAATCGAAATATATATAGGGACTTTGGTACCCCATTCACATTAAATCGGACGAATATATATATGGGAGCTATATCTAAATCTGAACCGATTTTCAGAAAACTTAACACACATCAAGGCAAAATTCAAATAACAAAAATTAATTTCAGCTGAGCACGGCTAGGGCTCGAACTTAGGTCCTCAGAGCAACACAAATGTTGCCAAGACCGCTTAACGTTCTGAGCCATCAACACTTCCAAAAACGGTTGCGCAAAAACATATGTATACCAGGAAGCAATTGTAGGTGTGTGGATTAATTATCCATCGCTACAACAAAAATCTGCTTTGAAAAGGACTGTTCCTAGAATGAAGACAAATGTCGAACTTTGACAAATTTGAATTTAATTCGCATATGCAAGTTTCGCATCAGGGCGGAATAAATTCAAGTTATCAACGTTACGACCTTTGTAAAGCCACATAGCCCAATATGCCTGATGAGCCGCTTATCCAACGGCGAAACGCATCGCATAATGGTGGGTTCGTAGGTTCTTCTCCTGGCTTTCCTTTTCATTACACAACCTAGATCATCAAGCTCGACTCGAAAGAGTATAATCTCTTAAAATTACTTTCAAATGATCACTGCCCTTACAAGGCAAAATTCAAATAACAAAAACCTAATTCAGTACCCTATGCCCAATTTCGTGCAAATCGAAAGATATATAGGGACCGTTTACATTAAATCCGGAATCTGAACCGATTTTCTTCAATTTCAATAGGGTTCGTCCTTGGGTCAAATCATAAATGCATAAACAGACAGACGGACGGACGGACATGCATAAATCCACTCAGATTTATTCTCAAAATTCTGTGTGTCTATATCGTCTCCTTTTCTCCTGTTACAAACATATGCACAAAGACATAATACCCTGTACCACAGTGTGGTGACTTTGGGTCTTTAGTGCATATTTTACATAAAATCGAAGGAAAATACATATGGGAGCTATATCCAAATCGGAACCAATTTTCACGAAACTAAACACACATCATTCTAGGCTCAGTTCAGTACGCTATGCAAAATTTCGTGCCAATCGAATGGGACTTTGGGCACCATTTTCAGAAAATTGGACGAAACTATACATGGGAGCTATATCTAAATCTCAGCCGATTTTCACGAAATTATGCACTTATTTAAGCGCGCTATGCCAAATTTTACATTAAACATTACATTAAATCGAAAGAAATTATATATGGGACATATATCTAAATCTGAACTGATTTTTACGAAACTTAGCACACATCACTCTAGGCTTTATTCAGTACCTTGTGCCGATTTTTCCCAAATTCAATAGTGTTCGTCCTCGAGCCAATTTTCTTCCAAATCAGATTATAAATGCGACCTGTACTTTATTTACAATTTAACACCAATCGACGGACGGACATGCATAAATCGACTCAGAAATTGATTCTATGCATATTCTCAAAAGGAACCATCGGTCTATCTCGATTCCTTTTGCCTCTTACAAACATATGCACAAAGACATAATACCCTTTAACACAGTGTGGTTAAGGGTATAAAAAGGGTTCGTTTTGCCCAAGCTAATATATTTTAGAGGTCCAAATGAGAGCAGCTGTTTAAATAGATATGCTTTTTAGATCCAAAGAGCTTACATTTGTTACAGAAATATTTTTTCAAGATGCTAATGAGCGTACCTTTTTTAAAGAAATATTTTTAAGGGTCCATATGGGCATAGATTGTTTAAAGATATATTTTTAAAGAAATTGTTTAAAGAAATATTTTTAAGGGTCCATATGAGCGTAGATTTTTTTAAAAATATTTTAAGGGACCATATGAGAGTAGATTTATTTAAAAAAAATTTATTGTCTATATCGTAAGTTTTTTAAAGAAATATTTTTTGGGGCTCCAACTATTTTTTTGTACGTCCATAAAGGTATATTTTTTACCGAAATATTTTTAAGGGTCCATACGAGCGTAATTTTTTTTTTTTGCATGGTCCCAATGAGCGTAGATTTTAAAAGAAATATTTTTAAGGGTCCATATAAGCATAAATTTATAAAAAAAAGGTTCCAAATAGGGTAGATTTTTTAAGAAATATTTTATTAGGCTCCTAAAGAGCGTAGATTTTATAAAGAAATATTTTATAAAGGTCAATTTTTTTAAGTCCAATTGAGACCAGCTTGTTTTAAGGAATATTGTTTTAAGGTCAAAATCAATGAAGAATTTTTAACGAGGTACACCTAAGCGTACATTTTGTAAGGAATACTTTTCAAGATTCACCTAAGAGTTGATTTTTTAGGGTTCAACTAAAGGCATATGTTTGCAAAATAAATTTTCTACCGAAACCAGTTTAAGTAAAGTTTTTTTTTTTAGAAACTATTTTTTTATTCGTTAATTTTAAATTTTCCAAACATTACACCCAGTCACAATATCAACCTTATACAGCCTCAGCAAAACCCACACGATTATTGGCAAAATCGAAAACCGTGTAATATTTACCAATAAAGACATCACCCAAAATCCAGAAATCGGTACCCATTTCGGTGAACGAAGACATACACTGGCCATCGATCTCAACAATATAGGCAGTGGGAGGCAATGTGAAGGTGGTTCCACCAATAACGAAGGTAACATCTGGCAAACTATCAATAGCGGAACAGTCAACATAATAACCACCTTGTTCATCATTGTAGGTGGCACCGATTTCCGCATTCAAAATCTCATAAGCAGCAGAGGGGCATACAATCAAGCTGGTACCAGTATCAGCAATAGCTTGGCAGTTATCGCAAATGCTTTCACCCTTAATGGCTCCAGAGGTCATTTCAAATTGCCAATAGCCCTGTTTGGTAACAGGTACATATGTAATTTCGCCGGTATACAAGCTAGAATCAATACCACCCAAAATCAACTCACCACCATCCGTGGAGCTACCATCACGCCTCAAGAGGAACGAGAACATATTGGCATCAACCAAACCTTGTGTGAACATATTGTAGAAGGGTGGGACAACAACATCCTCAGCCAATGATTTGAAACCCATGCCGAAAATACCATCGAAATTTGAGTCAGTAAAAGTATTACCGGGTTCATGCATAGCCTCAGCGAATACTTGATTCTTGATAGTCAAACCTTCAACGGTAACATCATCCTGAGACAAAAAGCCACTCATACTGCCCGAACCATAGGCGATGGAGACTGGTTGACCATTTCTGACATAGGTACTGGAGGCATCATGATTGTATTGATTGTGTTTCTTGCAAGCAAGATCCCAAATCCAGCAATGACTTGAGGGAACCCACAAATTGGAGGAGCCAGTATCGAACAACACAACAAATTTCTGTGGGGGTGTTCCAATGGTGATGTCACCGTAATATTGCATGTTTAAAGAATTTCCCAAATGTTCGTCGACAATCGAACGTGGTTGACCCAAATGATATTTGGAACGTAACACCGTCTCTTCAGCACGGACATCGCGTCTAGTCTTGACAAAATTCGGATGCTTTCGAATTGGTACACGAACCAATTCAGCACTGGCTAAGGCCAACACAATGGTTAATACAGCGACGTACTTGAACATTTTGAAACGCTGTAAAATAAGAAGTTAAAAATTAGAAATTGAATAAATTAATATTGAAATAGATATTACCTTGGATATAACTGTGGTTTTCTTAAAAGAAATACCCCAATTACTGTTTTGAATTGGAACTTATTGGCTATATTTATAGAAAAATCAAGTTATTGTTTAACAAATTTATATCAAAAGAAAGTTTAATTTCTTTTAATGATAAGACAAACCATTCTACCTCAATAATATCTAATTAGTTTTATAGCAGAAAATGTTTATCCAAACAGAAGCGCTCGATAAGATAAGCACTTATATACCATGGGGGTTAGTTCGGATTTCCAAATAATAGGGTGAACTTTGTGCATATATGCAAGTATACTGCTTATCCCGTATTAAGAAGCTATTGTTCGTATTATTTATAGAAAATCGTGTGACTTAGTGTCATTAAGGAAATTTTAGACAATTTGTTGTTGTTTTCTGTAATTAAATAGTGCCACTTCGGAAATCAAATATTCCAACGATATTAAAAAGTGTATTTTTTGGCTCTGTCATGAACTGGGGTTATTAATTCTAATAAAGTTGAGTGTATATTCATCTGAGACCCCATTAAATACATAGATTATTGATCCGAATAAAATTGTATTTCAATTCACCTATGTCCGTCCGTCTGTCAGTCTGTTGAAATCACGAGGAGCTCGCAATATTAAAGACAGAGCTCTGAAATATTATTATTATATATTATATACTATTATTACTATTATTTCTAGGATGTTGGGTATTGAATATGGGATATCATTGGATAGCAAATCTTACTGCCGAAAATAAATAATATTGCTCCATATAGCGGTACCCCCAAATTTCGATACTTTATTGATTTTGGGCCATCAATCTGATATTTTGGTTTTTCATTGGGTAGAAAATCACTCTACCGTAAAATATCAATATTGGTTCATATTTCCATAGAAATAGTTTGGGGAGTTTGGGCACATTTTTTACCCGGAGTGACTGTATATTGTATATATAATCTTTATACAAAAATATTAATATTGAACTACTTTTTAGGCTAGCCCCCATATAACAGTATTCTCAATTTTCGGTATTTTGGGGAGTATAGGCACGATTATCGCCTGAACTGGCTCCAATCTGAGGTCTCAATGGGTAGCAAATCTTGCTACCGAGTTGGAACAAATTTAAGCCGATATTTTATGAGCGCTGTTCAAAAGGTGCCCCCTATCCCCCACATTATGGTATAGCTTCATAATAACGGTGCCACACAATTTTCGTTATTTTAAGGGTTTTAAGAACATTTTCCTACCAAGTTATGCCCTTTTTCGATACTTAGAAGGTTTTAGCCGAATTCTCTCCTTTGATTGGCTTTAATTTCACGTTCCAGATTCTTGTACGTCAAATACATTTATGCAGAAATCTTTCGACATAAGTCTACGTTTAGACATAGGCTCCATTTAAAGGTTCTCACCGAAGAGGGTGTATAGAACTGCATCAGTTTCAACAAAAAGCCTCAAAGTTATTCTAGGCTCAATTTGATAAGTTGTGCAAAATCTCGTGACAATCAGACACATATGAGGAGTTCAGTGTACCATTTAATCAAAATCGAACGAAAATATATATTGAAGCTATATTTTAATATGAATATGATTTTCACAAAACACACGTTGGGATATACTAACACCAGTATGTTTTGCAAAATTATGTGCCAATCGGCAAACATTTTTGGTCTTGGTGCACCATTTACTTAAAATCTGAAGAAAATATATATATGAGAGCTATATGTAAATCTGATTCTATGATTATTTATGATCTCTAGTAGTGTCTATGATATCATTGGAAAATATAGGTTTAGTTATGTTTAATGTCCCATATCTAACCAGTAAGGAAAGTTCAAAAGTCGGACGAAGCCGATGCTCATACTTACAATGTCTTTTTGATAGAACAAACATATTATCTTTAGAGGATCATCGACATAAAAACGAACAAAATTAAATGTGTGATATACATAGATATATGTACCATAAACATGTCATTCTGAAATCTATGCAAAATGTCATATCATTTCGAGCAAAGGAAAGAAATGTAGGGGCTTTGCAGCTCCATTAAACCTTTATGGCTCAATGTTGCCCACAGGCAACAAAATGTTTACAGCTTATGTTTAATATGTAGCTAGTAGATATATATTTATCCACTGAATTGGCTGTAATTTAGTATTTTGAGTTCTTAACAGGTACCAAAACTCTCCACAAAAAATTATAAATATAGGTCCGGATAGCCCCCATATAAGGGTACCCACAATTTTCGGTATTTTGGGGTTCTTGAGCGCGTTTTTCAACCGAATTCGCTGCAATTTGGTATTTTGTAGTCGTATATGGTAACAAATCTCCCTACCGAAATTTTTTAATATTCGCCCCCTTTTTGGGGTCGTCCCCATATAACCCCCTTTTTATATTAACATAGTTATATGATTTGTTCCGTGTTTGGGTTTGTTTCTAAGACTCAGTTGTAATCATTTTATATGCGGAAGATGCGAAAAAAACTAGAAAAAGGTTCGATAATTAAACTTATATATATTCATATATATGAACTGTAATCCGCTTTTAGGCCTAGCCCCTGTGTGGGAGGTACTAGAGAGAGTGAACCGATATTCCCCATGTTCGAACTTAAACTATTTTGGAAGAAATAATAAGATGGGCAAATGTTTAGAACCATAATCGGTTTGTAGAAATGTGGATATATGTACACTTTTTGTATGCTCCCTATATTTTTTTCAAGTACCTGTCAGTATATCTATGGTGGAGGGTATCCATAGTTCGGCCCGGCCGAACTTAACGCTTTTTCACTTGTTTATATTAAAATAGATATCTAATTTGTTCCGCGTTTTGAGTTTGGTTCTAAGACTCTGTTGTAATCATTTCTCCTGCGGAGGGTAGCTAGATAAAAAGTCATAACGTAAGGTTCGATAATGAACTATAGCCGCATTTAGACCTAGCCCCTGTGTGGAGGTTCCAGAAGGAGTAGACCGATATTCCCCATCTTTGAAATTGAACTATGTTTGGAAGAAATAATAAGATGGGCAAAGTTTGGATGAAATCTAAAATTTTCTGAAACGGATGTGGTCCAAAGAAACATGGGGGCTATGACCAATATTTCGATGAGGCACATTTTCATCGTGTTAAATTGTATACACCCTCATTAGCCATAAGGCTGAGAGTATAATTATGCATTAAAAATTTCTGAAATTTGTATTAAGTTTTACATAATCCCTTTTTAGAAATGTCTGTATAGCTCCACTTTTTGGTATGTTCCCTATATTTTCATTTCTAGTACCTGTCAGTATATATATGGTGGAGGGTATCCAAAGTTCGGCCCGGCCGAACTTAACGCTTTTTCACTTGTTTTTACTCAGTTTGTTCAATTATATTATCTGAATATGGTTATTCATTTCTCCAAATAATCAACCTACTAGCAGACAATTTACAATGACATGGCTACCAAATGAATTTCCCGATCTTTTTAGGATATTTCAAATGCACGCCACATGGTGGAGGGTATAAAAGTAGCGCCAACACGTTAGAAAAATTTGTCCAAAATACCGAATATGTTTATATGTGACATTGCCGAAACATTTTTGGTAGGAATATGTTGTACCCATGATAATCTTAAACATGCCCAAACAATTGCAGAAAATTCGTTTGAAATCCCAGCCCAAAATCGCCAAAATGTGAATACTTGAGGTGACGGTTAGATGTGTTATACACGAAAACGTTTTCAATACCAATCACCCTAGGAATAGTAGCAGTGGATGTGAGAAGTAATAAAGCTCTACCTTAAATATTGTAAGCTATATCGTGCTCTCAATAGAATCGAAACCAGTGAGCGGAGCAGTATAGTCGAACGGAGCCGACCATACGATACCCTACACAACTAACACAGTACTCTATTATTCTGCAGATTTTTATTCCGAGCCTGGGTAATATTTCGTGATAGTTGCACCGCACCATCTTGCCCGATTAGAGGTCAACAGCACCTCTTCCATACACTGACATATTTTCCGAATATTACTAATGTTCAGTACAACCCTTCTAATTACTTACCCAGATTGTGTTGTGATGTTCGACATAAAAAAAAGTTTTCGGCCCACTTAATCCAAAAATTATTATCTGATCATCAAGGAAAATTATAGGCGTTGTCCTTGACCATAACTGGAACCTCATGGAACATTTCCAAGCGATCAGCGCTACATTTCCGCCCTCTAGCGTGGTTAAGCCATTAAATAATATCTGAATACGTAAGCACCTGTAAATATTTACTTGTAATTCCCACATCCGAGTACATACGACTATATAATTGGTATCAATTTAAAGGCCTACGACTCATATTGGATATACTATAAACTTCTCGGTTCTATGTCCTTCAGGAGTAAATATATACGCTATAGAATACAATTTTTGTAAATTTTCACACAAAAACCTGGGTCCATTTGACCCGCTAAATATTGACCGATCTTTATCAAAACAGGCATGCTTATTCTTTGGCCCCTTCTCCATGTAAAAATTCGAGTTGTTTGGGCCATAATTGCGGCCTCTGGAGCGATCAGAAAAACCGACAAAAAATAAGTATTTGGTCCATTTCATCCCCTAAATATGAACCGATCTTTGCCAAAAACAATAGGGGTCTTCATTGGCCAGAACCCATCCTACATGCAAAATTTCGTGAAGATATGGACCAATCTTCACGAAATTTTGCATGTAGGATGGGTTCTGGCCAAACAAATTATAAAAATTATAATGGACAGACCGACGGACACACATGTCTAGATCGACTCAGCTAGTCGAGATATGACGATCGGTATAATTAAAGGTGGGTCTAGGACCGATATTTCTCGGCGTTTCAAACTCTTGGGGCTTCACAAAGCTATAATACCCTGTTGTCAGGGTATTATAGATTGTTGTGTAGGGTATAAATATAGGGAACATACCAAAAAATGGACCTATACACTACAAATCGATTATGTATACCATAAAGTACACCAAATACAAATGTCAGAAATTTTTAATGGCTACTTCTACCCTCAGTTTTATGGCTAATGAGACTTTGATATGGTGAAAAAACCCTTTCCGAAAGTTTGGATTTCAACCATTATTTTTATACCCTCCACCATAGTATGGAGGGTATATTAATTTTGTTTTTCCGTTTGTAACTCATCGAAATAATCATTTCCGACCCTATAAAGTATATATATTATTGATCAGCGTAAAATTCTATGACGATCTAGCAATGTCCGTCTGTCTGTCTGTTGTAATCACTCTAGCGTCTAAACAAATTGATATAGAACGCTAAAATTTTGCATAGAGTCGTCTATTGTCTGCAGGCAGGTCAAGTTCGAAGATGGGCTATATCGGTCCACGTTTAGGCGTAGCTCCCATATAAGGGTACCCCACAAATTTCGATATTTTGGGGTTCTTGAGCGCGTTTTTCAACCGAATTCGCTGAAATTTGGTACTATGAGTTCTTATTGGGTAGCAAATCTCCCCACTAAAAATTATAAATATAGGTCCATTTCTTCGGACAGCCCCCATATAAGGGTACCCCCCAAATTTCGATATTTTGGGGTTCTTGAGCGCGTTTTTCAACCGAATTCGCAGAAATTTGCTACATTGGGTTCTTATTGGGTACTAAATGTATCCACAAAAAATTATAAATATTGGCCCACTTTTTCTGGTAGCCCCCATATAACGGTACCACCTAATTTTCAATATTTTGGGGATTTTGATCGTATTTTTCCGCCGAATTAGCTGTAATTTAGTATTTTGAGTTCTTAATAGGTCCCAAATCTCTCCACAAAAAACTATGAATATAGGTCCATTTTTTCGGATAGCCCCCATATAAGGGTACCCCCAATTTTTTGGTATTTTGGGGTCCTTGAGCGCGTTTTTCAACCGAATTTGCTGCAAATTGGTATTTTGTAGTCGTATATGGTACCAAGTCTCCCTACCAAAAATTATTAATATTCGCCCCCATTTTGGGGTAGTCCCCATATAACCCCCTTTTTTATACCCTTCACCATAGTATGGAGTGTATATTAGTTTTGTTTTTCCGTTTGTAACTCATCGAAATAATCATTTCCGACCCTATAAAGTATATATATTCTTGATCAGCGTAAAATTCTATGACGATATAGCCATGTCCGTCTGTCTGTTGTAATCACTCTAGCGTCTAAACGAATGGATATAGATCGCCAAAATTTTGCATAGAGTCGTCTTTTGTCTGCAGGCAGGTCAAGTTCGAAGATGGGCTTTGTCGGTCCACGTTTAGGCATAGCTCCCATATAAGGGTACCCCCAAATTATAAATATAGGTCCACTTTTTCTGGTAGCCCCCATATAACGGTACCTCCTAATTCGCAGTATTTTGGGGGCTTTGCTCGTATTTTTCCGCCGAATTAGCTGTAATTTAGTATTTTGAGTTCTTAATAGGCACAAAATATCTCCACAAAAAATTATGAATATAGGTCCATATTTTCGGATAGCCCCCATATAAGGGTACCCCCTATTTTCGGTATTTTGGGGTTCTTGAGCGCATTTTTCAACCGAATTCGCTGCAATTTGGTATTTTGTAGTCGTATATGGTAACAAATCTCCCTAGCAAAAATTATTAATATTCGCCCCCATTTTGGGGCAGTCCCCATATAACCCCTTTTTTATATTAAAATAGTTATCTGATTTATATTAAAATAGTTATCTGATTTGTTCCGCGATTTGAATTTGGTTCTAAGACTCTGTTGTAATCATTTCTCCTGCGGAGGATAGCTAGATTAAAAATTAGAACGTAAGGTTCGACAATGAACTATAGCCGCATTTAGATCTAGCCCCTGTGTGGAGGTTCCAGAAGGAGTGAACCGATATTCCCCATCTTCGAATTTGAACTAGGTTTGGAAGAAATAATAAGATGGGCAAAGTTTGGATGAAATCTAAATTTTCTGAAACGGATGGGGTTTAGAACCAATATTTCGAAAAGGCACATTTTCACCGTGTTAATGTGTATACACCCTCATTAGCCAAAGGCTGAGGATTTATTCATTAAAATTTTCTGAAATTTGTATTATGGTTTACATAATCCACTTTTTGGTATGTTCCCTATATTTTCATTTCTAGTACCTGTCAGTATATCTATGGTGGAGGGTATCCAAAGTTCGGTCCGGCCGAACTTAACGCTTTTTCACTTGTTTATATTATAATGGTTATCTGATTTGTTCCGCGTTTTGATTTTGGTTCGAAGTCTCTGATGTAATCATTTCACCTGCGGAGGATATCGAGATAAACATGTAGAACGTAAGGTTCGAGTGTATATTCCCTCAATAGCGATAAATCTGAGGGTATAATTATCCATTAAAAATATCTGAATTTTTTATTTTTGTTTACATAATCCCTTTTTGGAAATGTCGGTATACGTCCACTTTTTGGTATGTTCCCTATATTTTCATTTCTAGTACCTGCCAGTATATCTATGGCGGAGGGTATTCAAAGTTCGGCCCGGCTGAACTTAACGCTTATTTACTTGTTCTTACAAACTTAGTTCAAGTATAGTCACCTCTCACACAAAATGGCCAAAATTTAACCTATTTGAACCAAACTTTGTACAACCTATTATCTTAACCAAGCATTGATCATGTAGGAAGATGGGACCCATTGGTCAACTCATTCAGGTACCTCCAGTACCAGGTCAAAATTTTCAATATTTATAAATCCAATATCAGGCGAATTTATAAATACAACAGACGGACGGACATTGCTAGATCGTCTTAGAATTTTACTCCGATCAAGAATATATATACAATGAAAAATATCTAATTTATTAACTCGCCAAGGTCTTCCATCCTCAACAAGTATTTTGGGTTTGTCCAAAAAATATCTAGTTTTTTTGAATTTCTTTAGAAATTATTTATTTATTGATGAATATCAATTTTTTACTTCTTCAAAATAATCACTTTCAGATATCATACACTTATGATAACATTTTTTTTCAATCCTCGCGCCTATGCAATGATATGTGAGTATGAACGTTATTATGGTACACAATTCAATAGCTTGGAAAAAAATACACTGTCACATTCGACCGACATTCGAATACACTGTCACATGCCGAGCTTTAGATGAAAAATTTACGAAAACAAGAACCCGAAGAACATCTGCCAAAATGTATATAAATTTTACAAATGGCCGTGCTTCGAAAGTCTCGTAAATATTCAAAATTCCCTATATGTCTTAATCATCAATTAGTACCTGATTATTAAGTGCACAAACTGACTGCAGATATAAACAATAACATAATTATCTTGCAATTTCACAAATAATTTGTTTTTAACAAACCATAATTTGACCCCATTATTTTGGGAAATCGAAATTTCCCATATGGTTATCTTATCATCTGGCGTCTGCTATGGTAAACATATTGTTCTCTACGACAATAATTAGATGTCATCGTGATTTTAAGTGCATTTTTTGTGAATGTATTATCTTGAAAAGTGTGTCAAACTTTCTTTCGATATTGAAATATGCCAGACATTTGATAGATTATCCTTTTGGTATAAATATGGCGAATTCGCCACAATACAAAATAGTAATTGGGTTGTTTCTTTTCGGAAAACCTCAATTAAAATAAAGGTAATACAATAATAAATCTACAAACAATATTTCAATATTTCTAATACAACTCCTTTTTTACAGTTTCTCAACATGTTCAAATACTTCGCTCTGTCAGCCATCGTTTTGGCTGTCGCCAGTGCCGAATTGGTACGTGTACCAATTCACAAGCATGAGAATTTTGTCAAGACCGCCAAGGATATTCGTGCTGAAAAATCAGTATTGGCTACCAAATATCATTTGGGGCAACGCCGTGATATCACCGATGAACCCTTGGAAAACTCCTTGAACATGGCCTACTATGGTGACATCACCATTGGTACACCACCCCAGAAATTTGTTGTGTTGTTCGATACTGGCTCCTCCAATTTGTGGGTTCCCTCTAGCCGCTGTTGGATTTGGGATATTGCCTGCAAGAAACACAACCAATACAATCACGATGATTCCAGCACCTATGTCGCCAATGGTGAGCAAATCTCCATTTCTTATGGCTCCGGCAGTATGAGCGGTTTCTTGTCCCAGGATGATGTTACCGTTGAAGGTTTGACCATTAAGAATCAAGTATTCGCTGAGGCTATGAATGAACCCGGTAACAGTTTCACCGATTCCAACTTCGATGGTATTTTCGGCATGGCCTACCAATCGTTGGCTGAAGACAATGTTGTGCCTCCCTTCTACAATATGTATTTGCAAGGTTTAGTTGATGCCGATATGTTCTCCTTCCTCTTGAACCGTGATGGTACCTCTACCGATGGTGGTCAATTGATTTTGGGTGGTGTTGATTCCAGCTTGTACACCGGTGATATTACCTATGTTCCCGTTTCCCAACAAGGCTATTGGCAATTCGAAGTTACCTCTGGTGCCATCAATGGCCAGAGCATTTGTGATAACTGCCAAGCTATTGCCGATACCGGCACCAGCTTGATTGTATGCCCCTCTGCCGCCTATGAAACCTTGAACACTGAAATCGGTGGCACCTACAATGAAGATGAAGGCGCCTACTATGTTGACTGTTCGGCTGTTGATACCTTACCCGATGTCACCTTCGTTATTGGTGGTACCACCTTCACTTTGCCTCCCAGTGCCTACATTGTTGAAGTCGATGGCCAATGTATGTCTTCGTTCACCGAAATGGGTACCGATTTTTGGATTTTGGGTGATGTCTTCATTGGCAAATACTACACTGTTTTCGATTTCGGAAATAACCGTGTTGGTTTTGCTGAAGCTGTTTAAGGTGGATGCTGTGAGGAAAGTGTAATATGTTTCGGACTATAAAAATAAAAAATAAAAATTCGATTTAATGCAATAATATAAATGTGTTGAAATTTTTTTTTTTGAAGATTGGGCTGTATGTTAATTGAATTGTCTATTTGTGCAATCAATTCAGTTATGACTTATGGGATTGAAGACAGGTGTGTGCAACCAAAATCTAGGAAATATTTGTGGACCTATAAATCCCAAATTCAATATCAACCAGTAAGGAAAATTCAAAAGTCGGTCGGGGCCGACTATATGATACCCTTCACCACTATGGCTACATGCAAGACATGTTAATATCTACAATATCCTGTAGTTATATAAATTCCGCATACATCAGTAGCGACCTAATTCAGTACTCTGTGCAAAATTTTGTCTCAATCGGATAAATATTGGCAGTATGGAGCTTCATTTACATAAAATGGGACGACACTATATCTATATCTAAATCTGAACTGATTCCAACAAAATTTCACATACATCTGTCGGGACCTAATTCAGTACTCTGTGCAAAATTTTGCATTAGTCGGACCACTATTGGGAGTTTGGTGCACTATTTACATTAAATCGGACGAAACTAAACATCGGAGCTATATTTAAATCTGAACCGATTTTAACAAAACTTAGCATGTAACTATCTAGACCTAATTCAATACTCTGTGCAAAATTTTGTCTCAATCGGATCACTATTGGGAGGTTGGTGCAGCAATAAGTTAAAATCGGCCAAAAATGTATGTGGGAGCTATATCTAAATCTGAACCGATTTTCTCCAATTTGCTAAATTTCATCCAAATCGGATCATAAATGGGACCTGTATTTTGTTAACAAAAATACATGGACGACTACAAAAAACTATGTTACAAAAAATTTGGTTGAAAAACGCCCTCAAGAACCCCAAAATACCGAAAATGGGGGTACCATTATATGGGGGCTACCCGAAAAATGGACCTATATTTATAATTTATAGTGGAGAGATTTGCTACCTAATAAGTACTCGACGTACTAAAGTACAGTCAATTCGTTCGAAAAATACGATCATAACCCCCAAAATACCAAAAATTTGGGGGTACCGTTATATGGGGACTATCCGAAAAAATTGACCTATATTTATAATTTTTAGTGGGGAGATTTGCTACCCAATAAGAACTCAAAGTACCAAATTTCAGCGAATTCAGTTAAAAAACACGCTAAATAACCTCAAAATACCGTAAATTGGGGGGTACCCTTATATGGGAGCTATGCCTAAACGTGGACCAATTTTTTCCAATTTCAATAGGGTTCGTCCTTGGGCCAATTAAGCGACATGTGCCAAATTTCATCCAAATCGGATCGTAAATGCGACCTGTACTTTGTTAACAAAAATACATGGACGGACTGACGGACAGACGGACGGACATGCATAAATCGACTCAGAAAGTGATTCTATGCATATTCTCAAAAGGAACCATGGGTCTATCTCGATTATTTTTGCCTGTTACAAACATATGCACATCCTAATAGTAGTATCAATGTATGTGCAAAGTTTCAAAGCGCCTATTTTAAATATTGCGGGCTCTATCGTGATTTCTAAAGGTGGACATGCAGAACTCGATATAGAGTTTTATTCCATCAAGAAAATAAATACTTTATGGGGTCTGAGGTAAATATTTGAAATTTCAAGGTGTTGCAAAAATTTGGATTTTGGTTTGCATATTAACCACATACAGTCCAAAGTTTATGGTACTCTACGTAAAATTTATTCTTGTAGTGTGTACTTTCCACGTTGGGTTAAAATAAGGTTAGCACATGCTCTATTGATGCCAAATATACGGTATGGCTTAGAAATTATTTCAGGAACTCGATCTTGTAATATGCAGAGACTAACTTAACGAATTTTTGCACTATGTTACTGCTAATTTGGACTTTTTTATTTTGTTTCAATATTTATATACTTTTGGTTGGGGAACCAAAACAGTATTGCGTAATTATAATGAAATTTTTATGATATTTGAAAATTTTTAATTATATGAATGGAAATTTATTTTAGGCGTACATTTTTAGAATGTAACATATTTAGTTTTGGCCTTATTAGGCTTTATTGTTACATAATGAAATAATAAATAAATAAATAAAAAAAGGAATAATAAATTTTATATACATACACTATACCTTATGCTGAAGGGTATAATTATGATTTTTTTTCTCGTTTCGCACTGTGGTGACACCTATTAAAAAATCGTTAATGTATAATAAGATTTATGTCCCCGCTTTAATAGTTTCATTCAAAATAGGAACTTTGCCCGAACTGAACTCAAGCGACATCTACAAAACATTTTGTTAATATATTAGGTTTATGTCTAAGCTTGTTCTATTGTGTATTCACAACGGCCAACATGGCGGTGGTCAGTGACATTTCTAATCGTAAGATGTTGCACGTGTAAGATTTTAAATATTCACCGGATACCCCACGTCCGTCTGTCTACTGATATCACGAAAGTGCTCATTATATTTCCGATAAAGCTTTGAAATTTTGCACATCAAATGATACTACTTCTACAAAGATTAGTATGGAAAATGTGATGTGATTACATAGCTGGCTTATGTCAGAACGTTTGTTCGATAAGACAAGCTTTAAAAAATTTTCAAACTCGTCGGTCTTATGCGCTGCTCTTCGAATTTGAAAGACCATGTTCCGAGATGTCGCCCACTTGATGTTTTCATTGAATTCATGGTCTTCGCCTTCTACATGAACCATCAGTTGGTTCGCTTCTATATGCCTTTTGAGTTGGGGCATCCTCATACATATATCCCAACATGACTCAGACAACGTAGTCGCTGCAGCTCCATATGTTTGACTATGTCGATATCCGAGAATATATGATACAACTCATGTTCATTCGTCGGCGATATTCACCTTGGTGCAGACCGAACATAGATCTTTTGAAGAAATTTTCTCTCAAACACTCCAATATACATGCACGGGTAGAATCAGCGTCTTGTAGAGTGTGAGTTTGGTCTGGCGAGACCATAGTAGAATCTGTTGACCAAAACTATTCTCCTCCGAAGTTTCAAAACTAATATCATTAGTTTTAATTATGGCGTTACAAAGGTATATACAATTATTGACTACCTCGAAGCAGTAGTTCTCAAGTTCCACAGTTGGTCCGTTTTGGTATTCTAGTCCCCATATAACGTTTCTGCACTATTTTTAATATTATGAAGGCTTTAGCCGATATAGGTGCAAACGTCATTTTTGTCTGTTTTTCTGGTCGTTATATAGCCTATTAATTATGACCCGAACACCACACAGTCTTACACGAAGAATGGGATTTAGCCAAAGAATAAGAATAACTGTCTTGATGAAGATCCAGGATCCAAAATACTTACGGGGATCTACCTGTTTTGATATAGTTTGGCGGAAATTTAGCACTAATGGCTGGACAATTTTGCCTGAGGTTCCTTTTATAATCATGAAATGGATCGAAAACGTTATACTTGTCTGCTTTTCTAGTCATTCTAGAGGTCACAATTATAAGCCGAACAAAACAAATTTTTACTCTGGTACAGTATTTTTCGGTTAATTGACCCTACGGTTAATTGGTTTCTACGCTTAATTGAACAACATGATGGGGCAAAAAATATTTCATAGGAAAATACATGTAAAATTTCTCGGATAATTAAACCCTGTTAATTGATTTTCCCGCTTAATTGGTTCAAAATTCATGTCATCAAAAATAAATTTCCTTTTAATTTTCCCCGGTTAATTGCGAAATAATAATTGAAAAATAATCTGGCATTTTTTACATACATATTTGACATAATTTCTGAAAAATACTAGGTGGCATCTCTACTAATTCAAAATATATGTTTATTGCTAAGGAAAAACTGCGAGAAAGCGTAATTTGTAGTAGTTCCAATTATACGTGATTACGGTAATTGAACAAACTATTCAATTAAGCGGGTTCGGATAATTGGTTCCTTGGTTAATTGAATAAAAATTTGTGCAAATTTTGATGTGCAATTAACCGAAAAATACTGTAATAAGAACGTCCGTTTTGATAAGGATACGTAAATATTTAGCGGGTCAAATGAATTAAAATAACAAAATTGTGTGTAAAATAACAAAATTGGAATCTTTTGGCGTTAATATTCAATGCGTGATAACATGATTCGGAAAAGATGCCAGTCGAGGAAAAAGGAGCTCTTAAGCTCTAATCGGTTAAAGGGATGTAGGTAACGCGAAATATATAGGCGGAAATATCCGCGGAATGGGTAAGTTCAGTGGTAGTTGTGTAGGGTATCATATGGTCGGCTCCGTCCGACTATCTTTCATATAATGTTCTTATATGTTGCAGTGCCTATTATATTTATTTCGGCAATTAACCTACATTGGGGTGGAGTAACTAATCACACAACCCTCATCCGTCGACGAGCAGTAATTTTTTCTCGACATTCGAAAGTTATGTCCCCAGCTGCTGCAGTTGTTCTTGAATCAATCATCACTGTACTCGGCAAATTCGCCACTCGCTTTCCCCCAGTCGGCGGTTAACTCTTGGTTTCACTAACTCGTTTTGGCACTGCAAGTCTGGGTTGTAGCATGGAGAAAGTGGCGTATCTGAATCTATCCGCTTGCAACGAGAAGTCGGCGTTGAACCTATATCGAATAGGATCCCACGACCCGGGGAGAGAAGTAAATCTTCAAGCCGCTAGACATTGGTGAAACCATAGGAGAAAGGGTAATTGGGCGTTCAAGGATCATCCTCCTCTCGACAACCGCTGACGGCTGGAATGTGCGTCTCTTCTTTGGATTGGAAGGTATTGAACTGGTGGCCACTGCGCGTTTTACGAATTTGTAGAGAGATTTGTAAGGTAGCGTATTAGTAGTATGAATTTCCTTGCACTGGCATTTTTTCGTTAAAAATTTTGGGGTTCTAGGTGTTCACCCACGTGGATCGAGTGCCAGTGCCGATAGTGACCCTATTATACAAAGCACCTGGAAACTTTTGGTGCGAGACATTGGCCCCTCAAAATCCCATGGTTCCTTAGATATAGAACCGCGTAACGGAACGAACCACGCCTGACGTACCTCTTCTCGCAAATGCGATATGGGTTAGTAAAAATGGGAGGGAAGGGGAAAGCGTCAGATTATATGGAATCAATGTACAACCCCCACGATCCATGTTTTTCTTCAGAGGCAGGATATACCCCATCGCTAGAGCCTCACTCCTACTAAGGCAATCCAGCTTCAACAGTAAGTGCTCTGTCTGCGTCTCCGGGATATCATCCCGGAATTTCTCGCTAATGATGTTACTCGTAGCACCAGTGTCGACCGTGGCGGTCATTTAAATCGACTTACATTTGAGTGTAAAGCAGTTTTTAATTGAGGGACATGCCTTTCTTTAGCTAATCCGCTCCTCTTTTGATTTGACGGTTGTCAATTCGCGACATGTTTCACAGCAGAACTTTACTTTGTCGATTTTTGGTTTGGAATGTGTTCCTGTGTAGGCCCTACATGTAGTTGCCGGTTTAATAGGGCTGTGCTGACATATTGCTTCTATGAATCGATGATGTTTACGGAGGGAACTTGAAGCTTATGGAGTTCGCCCAAGCCATCATCAGCAGGTCTCTAAACGTAACATACACTAAGTATTCTGGTATTCTCGTGATTTCTATTTACTTTTTCTCGTCTTGCAATTGCTCAAATTACCGCGACGCTGAAATGCCGCTATCAGCAGCAAATAGTCTACGTTCACCTCATACATCACGTTTAGTTCTTTCAGCCGCTCATTAATCGCCATCTCCAGTATGTTATCAAGCGAATGGAAATCCCATAAGTATTCTGGTAATGCGTTTTAGAAAATTCTTTTAAACTTTTAGTCCTCTGCCTAAACACTATGCCGTATTAGGCTATGTATGCTCAGAATGTATGTTTTGAATGGTTCCCGTGATTACACTTTCACTTTCCTTCTTCTTATCTCGTCTTCCCGAAACAGTTTTCATGTCACCCATTGTTGACTATTGTTCCTGTACCATAACAAGAAGTCACGCGAAAGAACTTAACCTCCCGACTTATTGTCAGTCTTGGAATCGTGTAATCGTGTAACTACAGAATCCGTGCACGTCGCTCCTGATTATGACACTTCGACAGAAGATGGCCAAAACGTCTTCGAAGTTCTTCTACAGCTCCAGAATTCCATATTTGGTACCGTTCTGGCTTGTGGTTTGACAAAATATTGAATTGTGCCAAACATATTTCTTCTCCTCATTGGATTGTAGGATATATCAATTGAAGTTATTTATATAACCTTCCACTTATTTAATTTCCTTAAAAATCTAATTATACCCTACACAACTATGTTGTCAGGGTATTATAGCTTAGTGCAGCCCCAAACGTTTGTAACGCCGCGAAATATTGGTCCTAGACCCACCTTTAAGTATACCGATCGTCATATCTCTACTAGCTGTGTCGATCTAGACATGTGTGTCCGTCCGTCTGTCCATTATAATTTGTAAACACGTTAAAGGCCACAGTTATGGACCAATCTTCACGAAATTTTGCATGTAGAATGGGTTGTGACCAATGAAGACCCCTATTGTTTTTTGAAAAGATCGGTTCATATTTAGGAGATGAAATGGAACAAAAACTTTATTTTTGTCGGTTTTTCTGGTCAGAGGCCGTAATTATGGCCCAAATACGGTGAATTTTTGTATGGAGAAGGGGATCGGGCCATAGGATAAGCATGCCTGTTTTGATAAAGATCGGCCAATATTTAGCGGGTCAAATGGACCCTGACCTTTGTGTGAAAAATGACAAAATTTGTATCCTACCGCCTACAGATTTACCCCTGAAGGATATAGACCCGGGAAGATGATAGTATGCCCAAGAGGATTGGTTGACCTTAAAATTGATACCAATTTTATTGTCGTATGTACTCGGATGTGGGAGTTACACTTAAATGTTTACAGGTGCTTACGTACTTTGGTGATGATCAGATAATAATATTGGGATGAAGTGGACCGAAAACGTATTTATACCCTACACAACTATGTTGTCAGGGTATTATAGCTTTGTGCAGCCCCAAATGTTTGTAACGCCGCGAAATATTGGTCCTAGACCCACCTTTAAGTATACCGATCGTCATATCTCGACTAGCTGAGTCGATCTAGACATGTGTGTCCGTCCGTCCGTCTGTCCATTATAATTTGTAAACACGATACAAGCCACAGTTATAGACTAATCTTAACGAAATTTTGCATGTAGGATGGGTTCTGGCCAATGAAGACCCCTATTGTTTTTGGAAAAGATCGGTTAATATTTAGGGGATGAAATGGACCAAATACTAAATTTTTGTCGGTTTTTCTGGTCGCTCCAGAGGCAGCAATTATGGCCCAAACACCGCGAATTTTTGCATGGAGAAGGGGATCGGGCCAGAGAATAAGCATGCATGTTTTGATAAAGATCGGTCAATATTTAGCGGGTCAAATGGACCCTGACTTTTGTGTGAAAAATGACAAAATTTGTATTCTATGGCATATATATTTACTCCTGGAGGATGTAGACCCCAGGAGTTAATAGCATATCCAAGAGGAGTGGTTGGCCTTTAAATTGATACCAAATATAGTGATGTATCTACTCAGATGTGGGAGTTACAGTCAAATATTTACAGGTTCTTACGTATTCAGATATTATTTAGTAACCCATTACCACATTAGAGGGAGAAATATCGCGCTGATGGCTTTGAAATTTTTCATGAAGTTCCAGTTATGGTCAAGAACAACGCCTACAATTTTCGGTGATGATCAGATTAAAATTTTGGGATGAAATGGACCGAAAACATAATTTTTGGTGTGTTTTCGAGTAGAGTATAATCCGAAAATCACAACACAACCCACCGTGAAGGTAATCTGGACAAGTAATTAGAAGGACTGTACTGAATATTCGAAAAAAGTAAGGAAGAGGTGTTGTTAACCTCTAATCGGACAAGAGGGGGCAAATATCACGAAATATTACTCAGACTCGGAATAAACATCCTCAGAAAGTTAGAGTTCGTGGTAGTTGTGTAGGGTATCGCATGGTCGGCCCCGTCCGACTATACTGCTCCGCTCACTGTTTTTTTTTTTTTTTTTTGCTTTTTTTCGAGTCGATCTACAGTCCACCGTTGAAAGCCGAACATCACAAAACAACCCACGTTGAAGGGAATCTGGACAAGTAATTAGAAGGACTGTACTGAATAGTAGTAATATTTGTTGACCTCTAGTGGGTCAAGAGGGTGCAAACATCGCGAAATATTGCCCATGCTCAGAATGTGGTACCACAGAAAGTTAGATGTTCATGGAAGTTGTGTAGGGTATCATATGGTCGGCCCCGTCCGACTATACTGCTCCTCTCACTGGTTTTTTGTTGCATTATTCAATAAAAAGAAAACTCTCTTTCGATAATTGTCAAAGCCAGATTTTTATGCAGACAATTTGCTTTGCTACACTTTTTTCATTTCGGTTTCTGCGTCAACTTCGAAAAAACGCAAACATTTTCTTATCATTAATTTAGTTGTCGATTACGATAATTGAATTTCTTTAGAAAAAAAAGTAAACAGATTTTTGGCAACGATTTTTTATGTGGTTTGGGGTTACAAAAAAGTTGTCTTTGATTTTTTGGTTTAGATGTCTACAGGCATTTTTGCGCAGAGATAAAAAACACATAGGCGTAGAATGTGGAAAGGAAGCAATTGGCTCTGGTTAATTATATTGTAAAAGAATATTGTAAAAGAATCCGAAAATTCGAACGGTGTTAGAAAGAGTACATGTCTGGCTTTCGTATGAACTAGGATTATTGACTTCGCACAACAATTACCAATATGGCAAAACTTTGAATTTTTTTTGGAAAATCGCCTATTTTTGACCGCAAACTAAGGTAAAAAAATACTGATTCGACAAACATAGTTTAAAGTTTGAGAATCACTATTGCCGTCACTTGATGCTGACACAATAATTCGACTATATTTTCAAGAGTTTTTGAGATTTTCAAATTTTTTTTTTTTTTTTCAAATGAAATTTTGTAGGGACATTATTGAATTAGTGTAGATTCGAAAAACTAAATATAACTTTTTGACACCGAGAATGGTGGGGTCTCCTTAAATTGTTTTAATTGATACCCCCGTTAAATACGCCACTGCCTACCACAAAAAATTGCATTCTTCTGCCAATTTCAGGGGCCATGTTTTTTTTTCTATCACTGGAAAGTGGCAAAAAAAAAAAACAAGAAAATGAAACCCCGAAATTAGAAAAACTTTTGTCTGCCATCTTCACAGTTTACGCTCACTTTTCTTAGACAACAACTTCTTTCAACTTCAATGTCTAAGCCAAACCAATCGGCCTGTACAATTGGAAAATACAATGTGAAGAAAGGGGTGACGTAAAATAACACTAATTTACCATTAAATTTAGCTACTATCCATCCCGTCAAACTTTCTTCGATGCATGTGGTTTTCAGCGAAGTAATTGATTTCTTGAACATAAATTGTTCTGTTTTGTGTTTAACATCCGCCAAGTTGTGTCCATCTGAACGATAAATATCCAAGCCGAAAATATTTTCGTGATACTATTTCGGAAAAAATATAGTACCCATGAGGAGTTGTTGACCCTCAAATATAGACTGGTGGCCAAAACTAAAGCAACTAAAATTACAAACTGAATAAATCTACTGTAACATTTTTAAAAATTAATTTTTAGCGAAAGTTTTTTTAGAAATAAATAGATAATTTATTCACTTCATACGCAAAAAATATAAACACAAAATTTATTTTGAAATAAAAAATATGCTATGGAAATTTTTTTTTTTAAATAAGTAAATTTAGATAGTACAGTCGACTCCGCTTTACTGTAAGTCGCTTAACTGAAAAATATCGGATAAGAGAAATAGATTACCTGCACCATTTCATTTTGGTTAGTCACCCACAATTTACTCCGGATAAGTGAAACTTCGCATAGCTGAAAATATCGGATAACTGAAATATCTTTTGAAGTCAAATATTGTAATTTCCTTTGAAAACACTCCGCATTACTGAAAGTCATGAGGATGAAAGATAATTACAGAGTATTTTGCATTGAGGAATAAAGATCTTCAAAGCCCACCATAACAGATATTCTTCTGCAATTATTGATTATTACCGACATATGGAACGTGTGTGTCAACTACATATAAATCTGACGTCAACGAACGTTAAGTTTGTCCGGCCAAACTTCGAAAGGAACCCAAAAACACCGTTCCACATTTCTATATTTTATATACAAGAATCAAGGATGTATCAAAATATGTTACGGAATGTACCGTTCATAATCGAAAGGTCAATACGAGTTCCCATAAAATTAACAAACTTTTGAGGAGGTTGTCCACTTTTAACTACTCTAAGTGATTATTTAAAGGCTACAAGATGATAACCAAGTTCTATATAGGAATAATGTATAAATGTGAAGAGATTTAGCAATGGCGTATGTTAGTCATTCACAACCCCATATTGCATATTACAGCCAAGTCAGGTGTTAAATAGCCTTAAAATCGGCTAGTATCGTAATATGAAACATTTTCAAAGACATGGTTCGATATTTTCCGTTCGGTTTTAAAATCAATCCATCTAAGATATATCATAAATATTATAATATATTATTAACGAAATAATATTTAATATAGATCTTGGCACTGCAACAGACAGACGACGGACTTCGTTACAATCCCCTCATTGTAGTAATACGCATTAAAAGATATTTTATAATAAAATCACATAAGAAATGAACATGTCAATCAGTTTTAATTTTTATCTAAATTCTATATCTATATTCGTAATATTTTTCTTGTTTGGATTTGTTTCGGCTTAAGGTTAAATAAAATTCAGTATTTTGTTTTCTGCTTTTTTATTTTTTTTTTATTCTCCAATATTTTGACTATCTTCGACAGTCATCTTCAGGGAAATACTAAAAGATACAATTATTTAATAACGTTTTCACAGAATAATATAACACAAATATTACGTTATGAGAGAAGCTACAGGTTTGTTACACCGTCTATGCTAAACTAAACTTTAATTCGTCTGTGCTTATGAACTAAATTTCTATACATATGTGCACAGTGGTCCGTGTCAGTCTTGTAATTCATTCTCTTCTCTTGCGGAACATTTATTATATTAAGCATTTCTAAAGTAAATCGTCGTTTATAATTGTTTTCTTGTGTCAAAATATCAACGTCTTTGAAATTTGGCGTATGACCCGTCATTGTGCAATGTGCTGCAAGAGCCGTCTTTTGTTCTAATGCTTGTCTGCATTTTGATCCGACTTATGTCCAGAAAGTCTTGTCTTTAGTTTGGTTTTTGTTGTACCAACATACACCTTTTGGCATAAGTTGGTTTTGTCCCCGTTACATTTTATCTTATATACTACATTGCACTTGTCTTCTTTTTTTATTTTCGATTTTGTCTTGCTGAATAGGCTATTGATACTATTTTTAGATTTTAGGGCTAGTTGATAATTGTGTTTGTCATAGATATTTGAATTGCTCAATCTCTCGGAAAGTCCTGGTATATATGTCATTGGCTTGTACGATTTTTCTTCTTTTTCAATTTTGGTTTTATTTTTCGATTTACAGGATTTTAGTAGTTCGTCAATTGTTTTTAATGGGAAATCATTTTTTATTAATATGTATCGTATCTTTTCTTCATTTGCTTGGTGAAATTGTTCGTCGCTTATGTTTAATACTCTGTTTATAAAGTTTGTGGCCGTATTTATTTTTATGCGTCTGGGGTGTTTTGAATAGAAATTTATTAATCGTCCAGATGCGGTGGGTTTTTGGTACCAATCTATTGTTAATTCGTGTGTAAATTGTACATGTTTATCAAATGAGTTGAGGATGTTTAAAGTGTTGTCTATTTCCGTTCTTTTTACAATGCAGAATATATCGTCCACATATTTGGTAAGCACTTTTGGTTTGTGTGTCAATTTCTCCATTGTAGCGTCCAATAACTCCTCCATTACTATGTCTGCAATAATCGGTGACGCTGGAGATCCCATCGGTAGTCCTTTTCTCTGTTCATACACCTTGTCATCATAAATGAAATATCTTGAATCTTTTATACAAAGAGTTAGTATTTCTATGAAGAGGTCCTTTTGTATATTCTTTTATTATGTCCCATTTTTCGGTAATAGTCTTCAATGCTAAATTTATAGGTATGCTGGGGAATAGTGAGATAACGTCAAATGATAGTAAAATCTCGTCTTCTTCTATTGATAAATCATAAATTCTTCTTCTCATCTCCATGGCGTCTTTAATGTTGTAACATGAATTCTTGGTCAAGTTCTTTAAAATGTGTACAATGTATTTTGAAAGTTCATACGTTGGGGAATTAATAGATGAACATATGGGCCTGAGGGGTATTCCTTCTTTGTGTATTTTTGGCAAGCCATATATTCTTGGCGCAATTGATGTGTAAGTCGTCATTTTATACTTTTCCTGCAAATTTATGATATTCATGTTGTACAATTTCTCCGTCAATTTGTTGTTTTTGTTTTGTAGGTTAGATGTTGGGTCCCGTTTCAATCTTCTATATATGCACATATCCCGTAAAATATTTTTCATTTTTGTTTCGTAGTCATTTTTGTACATAGCAACCGTCTTTCCCCCTTTATCCGCGTTTAATATCAAAATGTCTTTATGTTGATTCAAAAATTGTTTTGTTTTACCCACTGTGTCATTAATAATCTTATCTCTTATACTTAGTTTCGTCTGTTGTAAGTGGTCGTCAATGAGAGAGACTAGTTTTATTCTCGCGTTTTCTTGTTCTTCTTTGTTGTTCAATGTTTGCACGCACTCCTCGCTCTCTGCTATTACATTCAGTAAAGGGAATGTTGCTTTTGTTGTTGGGAGTGCATATTTTGGCCCCAACGAGAGTAGCCACTGAACATCTTCAGGTACGTGTGTGTTAGTGTTATTAGAAAACCAATCGTTGTTTTGCCTTACGTTAAGTTCTTCTTGTTGCTTTACACACGAAATAGAAGAAAACCAAAAATTACCATATCTTGACGCAATGATAATTCGACAAGGCCAAAAATTAACAATAGATTGGTACCAAAAACCCACCGCATCTGGACGATTAATAAATTTCTATTCAAAACACCCCAGACGCATAAAAATAAATACGGCCACAAACTTTATAAACAGAGTATTAAACATAAGCGACGAACAATTTCATCAAGCAAATGAAGAAAAGATACGATACATATTAATAAAAAATGATTTCCCATTAAAAACAATTGACGAACTACTAAAATGCTGTAAATCGAAAAATAAAACCAAAATTGAAAAAGAAGAAAAATCGTACAAGCCAATGACATATATACCAGGACTTTCCGAGAGATTGAGCAATTCAAATATCTATGACAAACACAATTATCAACTAGCCCTAAAATCTAAAAATAGTATCAATAGCCTATTCAGCAAGACAAAATCGAAAATAAAAAAAGAAGACAAGTGCAATGTAGTATATAAGATAAAATGTAACGGGGACAAAACCAACTTATGCCAAAAGGTGTATGTTGGTACAACAAAAACCAAATTAAAGACAAGACTTTCTGGACATAAGTCGGATCAAAATGCAGACAAGCCATTAGAACAAAAGACGGCTCTTGCAGCACATTGCACAATGACGGGGCATACGCCAAATTTCAAAGACGTTGATATTTTGACACAAGAAAACAATTATAAACGACGATTTACTTTAGAAATGCTTAATATAATAAATGTACCGCAAGAGAAGAGAATGAATTACAAGACTGACACGGACCACTGTGCACATATGTATAGAAATTTAGTTCATAAGCACAGACGAATTAAAGTTTAGTTTAGCATAGACGGTGTAACAAACCTGTAGCTTCTCTCATAACGTAATATTTGTGTTATATTATTCTGTGAAAACCTTATTAAATAATTGTATCTTTTAGTATTTCCCTGAAGATGACTGTCGAAGATAGTCGAAATATTGGAGAATAAAAAAAAATAAAAAAGCAGAAAACAACATACTGAATTTTATTTAACCTTAAGCCGAAACAAATCCAAACAAGAAAAATAATACATCACAGGTTAACAAAAACAACAATATATTCGTAATATTCGAAAAAATGGATTTTCAAATTTCTTAACTGAAAAATGTTTCGCTTATGAGAAGTTCGGAATAATAACTGAAACAAACATCCAGTTTTTTTTTCGTTTCAGTAAAGCGGAGTCGACTGTAATCGGAACCGTAACCATTATTTTTGATTACGGCACACCTACGAGGAACTGCATCTATATACTATTGGCTATACTATACCTCGCATCCTGAACCTTTGGGAAGTGGTTATATTTGTCAGTTTCTGAATTTGTTTTGATTTTGCTGTCTATGATACTCCAAAGATTTTCCATAGGGTGAAGATCTGATAATTGTTTTGGCCATTACTAAACACTTCCATACATAATTTTGCTCGATACACGTGGTACACCATGAACCCAAGTCTGCCCGATTGACATGCAATTTTTCATAGATTTCAGAATGCTATGTATATGTTTTTTTTAATTGGTTCAAATATCTATGTATTTAAATATATGTATGTATCTATCGATAGGATATTGTACATATGATCATCTATTGTATGTACACAAAATGTTGAAGGGTATCATATAGTCGGTTCCGTCCGACTTTTGAGCTTGTTTTCTGGTTGCTCTAGAGGCAACAACTATGACCCGAACATCACGAAATTACACGGATATGGAAACATAAAAAAACATTCCATGGCATATATTTTAAATGCAAATGTATATAAACTACATTCGGATATGGAAGTTATACTAAAATGTCCACAGGGTTTGCTTATTCTGATATTGTTCAGCTATATGATTACATACCAGGAGGTGTATATCTCGCGATATTTTGCACCGACACGGCAATTAGCTTCGCAGGAACTTGAAGTTCAATGGAAAGTTGAAGTCGTATGGTCGGATACATCCCACTGTACTAATAAGTTCCCTGGTTAAAAAAATAATATATTCCAGAGTTTTGAAGCAAACCCCTTACTATAACAAGATTTCGATTCTTTTCTTACATTTTACTGAATATAGTAAGGTTTAACTCATTTCAAGGAGTCCGAATTTTTAAAACTATTCCCAAACAAAACTTCAGGACTATGGCTCTGTTAGTATTTGTCTGATTTATAATTTCGGTATTTCGATATAAAGGCTCCGGATCAACTTAACGATTTTGTACTGTTTATTAATTTAATTACAAAATGTTTTCCTTTAAACCATTTAAAATTTAAAGAAATAAAATAATATTACAATTTATCTTGATTTCATTCAATTTACACTTTCAACGAATTCCTATTTGACACAATACTATCTATATTTGCAAACGTTTCATTAATGTCAATAATGAATACAACAATTGACAAAAGATTGAAATAATTTGTTTACATTTGTCATTTACAAGTAATTTTTGCAAATGAAACGAATATTTAAAATATCAATTCGACAATGACAACAATGAACTTTTGTAAATTTATCGTCATCACAAAATCTATTCACCATTGTATCCGAGGCAAAAAGGACCACACAAAAGGATTAACTAACAAATGACAATAGAAGGAGAAATTCGTATTGATGTCAATTATTGTAACAATGATATCAGTGATGACAGAAGAACAACCAATATTAATAACGTTTATACAACACAAAACATTCAAATCCAAGAACATTCCAACAGCAAAACTTTTAATTAATTCAAAATAGTAATGTTAATTAAAAGTTCTCAAATAATTATTAATAATGTTGTACATTTTTATCTTTTGGGGGAATTTAATAATTACTTGGAATAATGTTAATTGTTTGTATATTTGAAGAATTTATTGGATGATAACAGATTATATTGAAAATGGCAATTAATGTTTGTCATTGTCTTAAAAAAAAACTAGATTTGGTTTTTTTGTGTATGTGAGGGATTTCTTTTACTGAATTAGATTTATTATTACCATTAAGGAATGGGCCAAGGGCTATATGATACCCTACACCATCTTGGGAATATACAAGAGATATATATGTGCACGGAAGAAGTAGACAGTTTGGTGGACATAAAATCGGAAAAAAAAATAAATTTACGATCTATACATATATATAAAATCTGAATAAAATCTAATATGCCATACTAGGTTAATTTATGCGGAAAAGTTTATATTTTTATACCCTTCACCACCCTGTGGTAAAGGGTATTATGTCTTTGTGCATATGTTTGTAACAGGCAAAAGGAAACGAGATAGACACATGGTTCCTTTTGAGAATATGCATAGAGAATATGCATGAGTCGATTTACGCATGTCCATCTGTCCGTCCATGTATTTTTGTGAACAAAGTACAGGTCGCATTTATGATCCGATTTGGATAAAATTTGGCATAGATCACTTATTTGGCCCAAAGACGAACCCTATTGGAATTGGAAAAAATCGGTTCAGATTTAGATATAGCTCACATATATATTTTTCTCCGATTTAATGTAAATGGTGCACCAAAGTCCCTATATATCTTTAGATTTGCACGAAATTTGGCACAGCGTAATGAATTAAGTATAGAATGATGTGTGTTAAGTTTCGTGAAAATCGGTTTAGATTTATATGTAGCTCCCATATGAATTTTCGTCCGATTTAATGTAAATGGTACACCAAAGTCCCTATATATCTTTCGATTTGCACGAAATTTGGCACAGCGTAATGAATTAGGCCTAGAATGATGTGTCTTAAGTTTCCAGAAAATCGGTTCAGATTTAGATATAGCTCCTGTATATATTTTCTTCCGATTTATTGTAAATGGTGCACCAAAGTCCTTACATATATATTTAGATTTGCACGAAATTTGGCACAGTGTAATGAATCAGGTCTAGAATTTTGTGTGTTAAGTTTCGTGAAAATCGGTTAAGATTTAGATATCTGACCAAATGAAAAATTTAGCATAGATTGCAGAATGAATGAATGATGAATCCACTTTCAGTTATCTGGTGTTTTAAAAATGCGACGTCTGTTAGGATTCCTTTGTCAAATATACCCAAAGTGGTGAAGAGTATCATATAGTCGGTCGGTTCGACCTTACTACTTTCCTTACTGGTCAGGGTATTATAGCTTTGTGTAGCCCCAAGAGTTTGTAACGCCGCGAAATATTGGTCCTAGACCCACTATTAAGTATACCGATCCTCATATCTCGACTAGCTGAGTCGTCCGTCCGTCTGTTCATTTTAATTTTTAAACACTATACAGACCACAATTATCTTCACGAAATTTTGCATGTAGCATGGGTTCTAGCCAATGAAGACCCCTACTGTTTTTGGTACAGATCGGTTAGTATTTAGGGGATGAAATGGACCAAAAACTTTATTTTTGTCTGATTTTCTGGTCAGAGGCCGCAAATATGGTCAAAACATTTTTTACATGGAAAAGGGGATCCGGCCAAAGAATAAGCATGCCTGTTTTGAAAATGATCGGACAATATTTAGCGGGTCAAATGGACCCTGACTTTTGTGTGAAAAACGACAAAATTTGTATTCTAAAGCGTATATACCCCTGAAGGACATAGTCCAGAGAAGTTGATAGTATATCCAAGAGAAGTGGTTGACCTTTAAATTGATATCAATTATATTGCCATATGTACTCGGATGTGGGAGTTGCACTTAAATATTTACAGGTGCTTATGTATTCAAATATTATTTAGTAACCCATTGCCATACTAGAGGGCGGAAATATAGCGCTGATCGCATTGAAATTTTCCATAAGGATCCAGGTATGGTCAAGGACAACGCCTAGAATTTTAGGTAATGATCAGATAATAATATTGGGATGAAGTGGACCGATAACATAAAAATTAATATTTTTCGAGTCGATCTATAAGCTACAATTGAAAGCCCAAAATGACAATTATTTTGCATTCCGAGTTCTTGTATGACGTATTCGCAGTAAATGTGTATTATAGTTTTAATTTTATATAGATCGTATATAAAGGTCTGGCGTATTTACTGGTTATAGTTTGTCCATGTTTATACCCTTCACTCCACTGTGGTACAGGGTATTATGTCTTTGTGCATATGTTTGTAACAGGCAAAAGGAAACGAGATAGACACATGGTTCCTTTTGAGAATATGCATAGAATCACTTTCTGAGCCGATTTATGCATGTCCGTCCGTCCGTTCGTCCGTCTGTCTGTCCATGTTAAATTTTAAAGAAAGTACAGGTCGCATTTATGATCCGAATTGGATGAAATTTGGCACAGGTCACTTATTCGGCCCAAGGACGAGCCCTATTGAAATTGGGGAAAATCGGTTCAGATTTAGATATAGCTCCCATATATATATTTAACCGATTTAAAACGGTCCCTATATATCTTTCGATTTGCACGACATTTGGTACAGCCTAATAATTTAGGTATAGAATGATGTCTGCCAAGATTCGTGAAAATCGGTCCAGATTTAGATATAGCTCCCATATGTATTTTCGTCCGATTTCATGTAAATGGTGCACCAAAGTTCCTATATATCCTTCAATTTGCACGAAATTTGGCATAACGTACTGAATTGAGCCTAGAGTGATGTCTGCCAAGTTTCGAGAAAATCGGTCCAGATTTATATATAGCTCCCATATATAGTTTCGTCCGATTTCATGGAAATGGTGCACAAAAGTCGCTATATATCATTCGATTGGTACGAAATTTGGCATAACGTACTGAATTGAGCCTAGAGTGATATCTGCCTTGTTTCGTGGAAATCGGTCCAAATTTAGATATAGCTCCCTTTTATTATATATTGATTTTAAGTAATTGAACCAATAGGCTGAAAGGAACAAAGCGTTTTGAAATTAGTATAACTTAACCTGTGACAAGTTTGTTTGAAATCGCTTTATATTTGGATAGAGCTTCCATATATATTTTCGACCTATTTCAATTAAATCATGTTAGTCAGATTGACATCAAATTTTGCACAACTTACAAAATTGAGTATAGAATTACGTAGTTGCGTTTTGTAGAAGTACAGACATAGCCCAACGGATGACCTATTTATATTTGTTTGAAGTCGATTTACATACTTTATGGATAGATCTAGGTAGATTCACATTTAGATAAATATCACATATTTTATTTTATGTTAATAGTCCTGTTTAATATTCCCATAGCGGTGAAGGGTATCATATATTCGGCCCCGTCCGACTTTACTACTTTCCTCACTGGTTTTTATTGTTGTTGTTCTTATCAGTTCTTATGGGAAATAAATTGTGCCTAACATACTGGTAATAATATTTATTATCCGTATGACCCTCTGACTCATCAGAATCCTTATCCTTATCGTCACTTGCTGTAAATCATACAAATGAAACGTCATGGATAACTCAATATTAATGTGTCACATAAGATTGAAACATTTCGACACTAAATTCGAAAAACTTCGAAGACGAACAAGGACTACACCAAACAAACGCGATGACAAATATAACCTTCACAGTAACTAGTAAAAAAGTCGATAACTTCGACCCGGCTGAATGCACCCTCCACCACGAAAAGTCCATTAAAATTTCCTTAAGTCGAACGGGAGATTTTTATGGGGACTATGTTGTGCTCGAATGTGATAGTTCGTTGTTCAAGCTCTAAAAAAAATAGTGTTCTTAATTACTGACTCTAGTTGGGAAAATTAAACTTTTATTTACCTACTTGTTATTCACCAGGAAAACGATATGTCAAATTATAGCCACATTCATGAGAAAATTCGGTAAAATACTTGTTAATTCCGAAAAAGAAGCAGAACTTTTATGTAAGGTTATATGAAAACTTGGACTTTATATATATACCGCACATAATTGTATATAAGTGAGCCATTTAGAAACCTTTACACCAAATTACAGCCCCATCGGTTGGAAAATGCGAATGAAAGTGGACCTAAATTGATAATTTTCGCTAGGAAGATTTGATACCCAATAAGAACCAAACGTTGCAAAGTACAGCTAATACGGTGGAATAACGTGTGAAAATTGTTCATAATACCGAATATTTGGGGTACCCTTATGTGGGGAAAATACTAAAACGTGGACCGATATATCCCATTTGCAATACCAACCATTCTAATACTCCTAGGTGTGCTAGTGCACAATATCAATTCTCTATATCAAATATTGTGATCTCTGTCGAGATTTTAACAGACAACAACTAAAAATTCTATGTTTGAATTGTATTCTGATCAAGGATATCTTATATATACTTTTTGGGGTATCTGGTAAATATCTCGATGTGTTGCAAACGGAATGACAAATTTGTGGTGGATGGTGTAGAAAGGATAAAATAACAGAAAGATTTATTAGGTTCCCAAGTAATTACAATTTATATTGGAGTGTCGGGGAAAAAGAGCTGGCTTATCTGAATGTCACATTTTTCGGTGATTAGGATAATCGATCATTAATTTCAACGAATTATCAGTGGACCCATAATTCTTCAAAAATTTATTATATATGCATATTATATAAGACTTAGTCTAAAAACCAGTAAGGAAAGTAGTAAAGTCGGACGGGGCCGACTATATGATACCCTTCACCACTATGGGTATATTAAACAGGACTATTAACATGAAATTGGATGAAATAAAATATGTGATATTTATCTAAATATGAATCGACTTAGATCTACCCATGAACATGTCATTCGATTGTTACAATGGGACAAAAGTATGTATATCGATTCCCAATTTCAATAGGGTTCGTCCTTGGGCCAAATGAATAAGCTGTGCCAAATTTCATTCAATTCGAATAATAAATGCGGCCTGTACATTGTTTACAATTTAACATGGACAGACGGACATGCGTAAATCGACTTAGAAAGTCATTCTATGCATATTCTCAAAAGGAACCATGGGTCTATCTCGATTCCTTTTGCCTGTTACAAACATATGCACAAAGACATAATACCCTGTACCACAGTGTGGTGAAGGGTATAACAATGGAGATTTGAAAACATAAGAACGATTTGGTATGCTTTTTAATAAAAACTCGTATATTTGGTTTAGTTTTAAACCCAGATTTTCCCCGGCTTCCAATATCAATATCCAACTATTTATCCATCACTTTGAGTTTCATCCCTAACAAGGTATAATATTTATATTTTGTTCATCCCTAATATAGATATGTGTTTATCTGTTGATGTGGTTTTGTTTTGTTTAGATTTATGTGGCCAATTGAAAATTTTCAAATATTTAGTCTATGAGGTTACGAAAAATCAACATTTAACCAAAATGTAAATATTATTCAACCGCAACATCACTGTGAACATAAACAACTGACAAAATATTTCTCATACACACACACACATTCACATATTCATATATTAAGGGAGTTTTTAAAGAAAATAACAACTTTGAGGTAAAATAGTTTTCTTCAACACAGAGAGCCTCTTATGATCATCATTAAAAACAATTGTCCCTTAAAGTCCTTTAAAATTCAATTGAGTCAATTAAAGTAATGAAAACAAAAGCTTGTGACAACAAGTCCTACGTCCTACCCTGTCATCGGTCGCTGACGTCCTCGTCGGTCCTGTTAATGTCAGGATAAATGGTGGGTAGTGACATATTCGTTTGTCCATATCATTGGCATGCTTGTTGATTTTCGCATATATTAAGTGTGTATGTGCATGTGTGTGCACATACATATGTATGTAGACATTATTAAAATATCAAAGTTGGCATAACAGGCGAACCATGCATGAACCAAGCCATCCAAAATAAGCCATTTTGTCAGTTAACCAACCATCCAACCAACCAACCAACCAACAATTGCGTATGTCAAACAAATATCCACCCCTTCACCCTCACCAAACCTGTCGCCGCATCCTTTTGTAATATAATTTGTAAATTTTAAAAGAAATTTGTATATGTGTGAGTGTGTGTTTTTGTGGGAGGATTGAATTTGTCTTTCCATGTCATGAGTGAGCTATTGTGTACGCCTCAAATTATGCCACAGGTTGTTTTGGTCAGAGTTTATCGTTGACTGACAAAACAAACAAAGATATCCTGCCATTCATTCGTTTTCCAAACAACGATAACATCTCTCTCGTTTCAATATTCAATGAATGCTTGCTAGGATAACAATATTTTCAATAACAATTTTTGAATACTGTGAAATATCATATTCAGTTGTTATGTGAACAAAAATTGTTTATTTAGGAGTGAAAAATTGAAGTGGTACTCGGTGATTTACTGTAAACATTCTTCGGAGAATTCAAATATATATCTATAGAGCTCTGAAAGTTTTCACCTTTCATGATATTACTGATAGGATATTTGAATCGGTCTAAATTAAGGGCATTTCCGAGCCCTTAATTATAACAGTCTATCAATGTTTTAGTTTTTAATTTCTTACCACAGTTTTCTACTAAAGGTTGGCTTTTTTGGTTCTAATATATAAAAATGTGCACTCACAGAACAATTTGTTTGAAAATATGTAAACGTTTTGACATAGATCCACTATAAAGATCCGTGTTCATTTTCAATATTTTATAAGGTCCCAAATACAGTATTCAGCCGAAGTGTTAGTAATTTGGTATTTCAACTTCCAGGCGATTAAACATTTTGCTGACGATTTGAGTAAAATTGGCTGTAATTTGGCACAGAGAGTTCTCTATGGGTACCAACTATCCATGCAAAAATTTGAAAATGTAGGTCCACATTTTCCCCATACAAAGGTGCCCCTATTTTGAAATTTACCAAAAAGTGGGAATAAACTCATTACCTGGCGAACCAGTTGGTTTTTATTTCAATAGAACTACTGGTATGGGATATGTGGTCTCTGGGTCCAAGTTTTGATATAGACCCCATATAACCGCACCTCCCGATTTAAGGTATTTTTTCGATTAGACACATTTTACGATCAAATTGGCAAACATTTGGGGGCTACCAGAAAATGTGGGCCTACATATATAACTTTTTGCATGGTTATTTGGTACCAATGAGAACTCTCTGTGCCAATCCGTAAAATGAAGGTCTTCTACATCATTTGCGCCCATGCTTCGACGGAAAACAAAGATATACAGACCAAAGGCATATTATAAATTCAGCCTCCATGATGAAATATCAAACCAGTTAGGAAAGTAGTAAAGTCGAACGGGCCGACTATATGATACCCTTCACCACTTTGGGTATATTCAACAGATAAATCGTAACATACGTTGAAGCATCATAAACACCAAAATGGATCCATAAACATGTCATTCTGCAACCTATACAAATATATATATATATAATGTGAACCGATTTCAATTAGACTTGCCAGAGATTAACTTATATTAAGTGCAGTTCATTGTACAAAATTGTGTGACAATCGGAGAAACTTTGGGTCTTTAGTGCACAATTTACAAAAAATCGAAGAAAAGATATATCTAAATCTGAACCAATTTTCACGATACTTAACACACATCACACATTCATTACGCTATGCCGTGCAAATCGAAAGATATATTTTGACTTTGGTGCACCATTTACATTAAATCGGAGAAAAATATATATGGGAGCTATATCTAAATCTAAACCATTACGCTATGCCAAATATCGTGCAAATCGAAATATATATAGGGACTTTGATACACCATTTAGATTAAATCGGACGAATACATATGTGGGAGCTATATCTAAATTTGGACCGATTTTCAGGAAACTTAACACACATCATTCTAGAACAAATTCAGTAGGCTGTACCAAATTTCGTTCAAATCGAAAGATATATAGGGACTTTGGGGCACCATTTACCTTAAATCGGACGAAAATATATATGAGAGCTATATCCAAGTCTAAACCGATTTTCATGAAACTGAACACAAATCATTCTAGACCTAATTCATTACTGTGTGCCAAATTTCGTGCAAATCGAATGATGTTTAGGGACATTGGTACACCATTTACATAAAATCGAACGAAAATATATATGGGAGCTATATCCAAATCTGACAGACGAACATGCGTAAATCGACTCAGAAAGTGATTCTAAGCATATTCTCAAATGGAACCATGTGTCTATCTCGTTTCCTTTTGCCTGTTACAAACATATTCACAAGGACATAATACCCTGTACCACAGTGTGGTGAAGGGTATAAACGGCATGAGAATGATCGACTTTGTGGCAGCAAAAATCCTGATAGTTAGCTGAACCAGATTCAAGTATCTCGATATACACAAGGCCACCTGGATTTCTCCTGATCAATCATTAAAACGTTCGTTCATTACAGTTAGCGTGTTGAGGATCTGTCATGTCATCCTGTGTTCCGTGCACAAACAAGGGCACAATACGATATGTGCCAACTATAGGGAAATAAGTCTCCATCTCATCGTATATAAAGTGCTATCCAGCTTGCTGTATGAACAATTGAAACCAATGTTTAATGACATTATTGGACCATACCAATGCGACTTCAGGCCTGACATATCCACCATTGACCAGATTTTCACTCTGCGCCAAATCCTGGAAAAGACCCACGAAAAACTCATCGACACATTCCACCTATTCGTCGACTATAAAACAGCATTCGACAGCCCTATACGTTCTGAGGAGTTTAAATCCATGTTTACTTCGGCATTCCTGCAATTGGGCTATGCAGGATAACTTTAGCTGTCACAAGGTCAGCTGTTAAAATCGGAAAGGACTCTCGGAACCCTTTAATACCAAAAGAGGATTCAGACCAGGTGACATTTTGTCGTGTGACATATTTAACGCCCTTCTGGAAAAGGTAATACGAGATGCAAAGGTGAACGGAAATTACACTCTGTACACCAAACAGCGTATTTTACTCGCCTACGCCGACGACATAGACATAATGGTTCGAACATTGCGAGCGGTAACATCTACCTTTGAACGAATTGAGAAGGAGTCCACCAAAGTGGCGAGAAGACCAAGCGTAAGACGTCCAGGAGACTCGGACCAACTATGGAACTTGAAAACTACAGCTTCGAGGTGGTGAACGATTTGATTTATGCCTTGGTATCGGCATAAACAAAACTGATGACATCAGCTTTGAAATCCGGAGAAGGATTTTGTTGGCCAACAGATCCTGCTATGATCTGAGTAAGCAATCTAAAAACAAGGCCAAACTCACACTCTATAATATGCTGATACCACCCGCGCTATTGTATGGATCTGTAGCATGGTGAGGCAGCTCTTGGAGTGTTGTAGAGAAAAATTCTCCGAATGATATATGGGCCGATCTGCGTCGACGGTGAAAGATCGCGAATTCGATGGAAAGATCAAGTGGAAGACAACATTTCCGAGCAGGGTCATTCAAATTGAAAGAGCAACGCAAAATACCGATGCGCCTGGAAATCTTTTTAAGCTCGGTTTAAGGAACAAATGTTCTGTCATATATCATATATCATGAATCCGATCGCTTTAAATTTTCATATGGTGGATCCTGTTCAATTTAGCATCACTTTAAAAAAGATTGGTCCTGCTCGGTTCATATATAAATACACACCTATATACAGCATCGGCAAAAATAATAGAAACAAACATAACAAAGCGTTTTTGTCAGAATGGAATAACATGTAAATCTGCCACTGGGCCCATAATGCACAGTGGGTATAAATTGACATTTCCGGATAAAATGCAAATTCATTGTTTTAACGAAGCCTTCATGTAAATATCCGGGTATGTTTAGATATTTTAAAGGTCCCAACCGCAATTTCTAGTCGAATTTATCATTTTGGGTTCTTAGAAGAATAGAAGCGTTTGGATACATAAAATGATCAACCAACAATGTCGAAGGTTAAACATCATTTAAAGGGTTCTGAAATCGGTAATAGCGTTTCCCAAACGGCACATCAGATTCTCAAAACCTATAGACTTCTTTACGCAAAATTTGCAATTTGTTCCAATTTTAAAGATCAAGTTCTAAGAGGTACATATTGTCTCAACCAATAGCTATATAGGTTTGGTAGTCTTGAAGGTGTTCGAGTTACTCGTACCAATAATATACATCTCATCACTTCTAAATCGATTTATGCATGTCCATCCGTCTGTGGATGTTAAATTGTAAACAAAGTACAGATCGCATTTATAATCCGATTTGAATGAAATTTAGCACAAGTCGGTTCAGATTTAGATATAGCTCCCATATATATCTTTCGATTTGCACGAAATTTGGCATAGCGTAATGAATTAAGTCTAGAAAGATGTGTGTTAAATTTTGTGAAAATCGGTTCAGATTTAGATATAGCTCCCATATATATTTTCGTCCGATTTTATGTACATGATGCACCAAAGTTACTATATATCCATCGATTTGCACATATTTGGACTTATACGTAAATGAAGAACTCAAAATTTAGCCGAATGCACAAAACGTACTGAAATAATTGTAGCCTAACATGTGACAAGTTTCGATGAAATCGGTTTAGATTTCGATATTTTGCTTTAAATTTATTTACATAATTTTGTCCCATTGTAAGAAGCAACTCTATATCTGACCAAAATTTAGTATAGGTTGCAGAATAACATGTTTAATTTCATGTTAATTGTCCTTCAAAAATGCGACGTCTGTTAGGGTTCCATCTGTTGAATATACCCAAAGTGGTGGTATCATATAGTCGGCCAGTCCGACTTTACTGCTTTCCTTACTGGTTATAATAACTTTCTAAGTCGACTTATGCATGTCCGTCAATCCATATTTCCATGTGAAATTGGTCCAAGGACGACCCCTATTGAAATTGGAGGAAATCGGTTCAGAGTTATACATAGCTCCGATTTTATGTAAATAATGCAGCATACACAGGAGACAAAATTTTGCACAGCGTACTAAATTAGATAGAGTTTGATATTCATTGGTATGTATCATATAGTGTACAATATAGCTGATTCCGTCGCGAGTTATGGTTTTCCTTGCTCATTCTTTGTTTAAATTTAATATTGCCTTCGAAAAAGTTCTCCTATCTATTATCCTTTCTAATCAGAAAATGTGTTTTTTTTTCATTTCATTATTCATTTTGAAAATTATTTTCATTTAAAATACAATCCTTTCCAAGGATTACACTAAACAAAAGGCTATTTATATACATGATAAGAGTCAAAGGATATTTGCTGCATTGAAATAATAATACAAAAAAACTGAAATAAATCAAAGTGATTTGTTCTCCTGCATCAGGCATCAGAAACAAACAGGATGGTTGTCAAGGTAACAATTGTAATTGGCAAAGAAAGCGATGAATGCATTTTTGTGACTTAATAAGAAAGACAACCTGTAGCGTTGAATGACTGAATAAATGAATAGAAAATTTAATTATTAATTCTGCTATTGTGTTGATGACTGACAGGACAAAGGCATGCACAAATTTGTATGGAAAAAATTTCAAAATGAAATGAAGAAGAGAGTGGGAGAATTGAAGTAGGCGTTATTTATTAATAAATATTTTCTTAGTAACGTAGCGTTATTTTTAATTAAATTTTTATTTTAGCTAATTACTATAAATATCTCTATACCATATATGTTGTTTCTTTATACATATGTATATTACTTTTGAAAAATAGAAAAAAATCAAATAAAACATAAAATTCATTAACCTAATTTGTGCCCTTTCACATATACTTGTATTTGTTTTGATTTCTCCACCAGTATTATGTGGTGATGGTAGTGCTGGTGTTTGCTAAGCTGCATTAAATTTAAGACCTTTTATATGCAGTGCATGTAAATAGCTCCATATAACCGAGTAGTAATGAAATCCTTTTTACCTACAATACGGTTTGTCGACACAAGGGTTGCCACATACCTTAATATTACAATCGAAACGCGTTTTCGCGTTTCGAAAGGGATGGCAATGTTTCAAATTTACCTTTACAGTACAAGGTGCTCCTTGGAATTACAAATGGGTCCATGTTTTCGTATATTCCAACGATACCGCCCCTCCACCGTTATTCCGCTAGCAACCTCTCGAAAAATTCACCTACGGTCCCATAAACTATATATATATTTTTTTTTGGCCAGATCAGTTGTATTTTTGGTGCTTATCGGGTTTAAAGTCTTCCTACTAGGAACTATAATCACTTTTTAGAATAGCCCCGATTAATGTTTGCATATCTCCCCAAGTTTTTAGAAATTTTTTCTACCCATTTTCGGTACTCAGAAGGTTTTCGCCCGAAGTGGCTGTAATTTGACATTATCGATTCCCGATGCACGAACAATTTTTTCTAGAATGTTTATACCCTTCACCACACTGTGGTACAGGGTATTTATGCATATGTTTGTAACAGGCAAAAAGAATCGATATAGACCCAGGGTTCTATAGATAGAATCACTTTCTATTTATGCATGTCCGTCCGTCCATGTATTTTTGTTAACAAAGTACAGGTCGCATTTATGAATCGATTTGGATGAAATTTTGGCACAAGTCACTTAATTGGAAATTGGAGAAAATCGGTTCAGATTTAGATATAGCTCCCATATATATTTTCGTCCGATTTTAACTTATTGATCCACCAACCTTCCAATAGTGGTCCAATTGAGACAAAATTTTGCAAAGCGTACTGATTTAAGTCCAATTTAATGTCAATGAAGTTTTGTTGAAATCAGTTCAGATTTAGATATAGCTCCCATATATAATATTTGTCTGTTTGTGACAAAAGTTTACACATCGTACTGAAGTCCAGTTTGATGTCTATAAAGCTTTGTTGAAATCGGTTCCACTAAATATTAAACGTCTGTTCTATCTGCAGAATTCTTGTATGTATCCAAAGTGGTCGGCACCGTCCGACATTTTAGCTTTCTTTACTGGTTTCAATTGGTTCAAATATCTATCTAGAAAGCATATTTAATTACGCCCGATTCCATCTTAAAGTTCCTCCGAAAATTCTATGTTTGTTCTATCCACAGGTCATTGTAGATATTAACATCTTTTGTACGTACCCAAAGTGGTGAAGGGTATCTTATAGTCGGCCCCGTCCGACTTTTGAACTTTCCTTACTGGTTTTAATATAACTTTTTGATAAAACTAAATACAAGAGAAATGTCGGCACTTTTGACGACTAACACTAAATCGATGTTAAACGGGCTTCTGTTATTTAAGGGGACCCCCCATTCTCGGGGTCAAAAATGTTGTTGATATAATTCGAATCTACACTAATTAAAGAATGTCCCAACAAAATTTCAAATGAAACTCTCAAGAAGTCGTGAGGATATAGCCGATTTATTGTCTCAGCATCAAGTGACGGCTGAAGGACTTCTCAAACTTTAAATGCGTTTTTCTCTAAACATTTTTTTGCGAATGGCGGGCACGATAACTCAAAAACTAATAACCCAATCGTCTTCAAATTATTACACGTTTCTCTGTGAGTGTGTAGCTATCGTATGAACTAGGATAAAGCCAATCGGTGAAGATCTTCCATATTTTTTGGTAAAAAATCGGCGATTTTCCAAAAATATTTTTTTTAAGGTCCACCATTTTGTTAATTTTAGAGCGAAGTCAATAATCCTAGTTCATACGAGAGCCAGACATGTACTCGTTCTAACACCGTTGGAATTTTCGGATTCCGATATTCCAGTGAGGAGTTATCATGCCCGCCATCGAAAATAAGGACTTTTCTTTAATTACAAAAAAACAGCAACAAAACAATAACAAAATTTTTTTGTAAATTATTTTTCTTCTCTTTTAAATCTTCAATTATATATGCGTAAAGTTACAAACATTAACAAGCATTGGTATAGATTTACCAGCCCATTGAAAATCTTGAAAAATTAAAATCGAAAAAGGGGGGGGGGGGGGGGGAGGTGTGTTCCCTTGAATTAAAGTCAATGCTCTAGACTAGTCTGCACTTTTCATGACTAACCCTAAATCCAACGTCTCGTTGTAATTTTAAATCAGATTCAATGTCAGAGAAATGTTTATAATCTTGACGATTAATCCTAAATCGATACCCAACGGCCCTTTGTAGCTTTAGATCAAATTCAACATCAGAGCAATATCAGCACTCTTGACTACCCCCCAAACCGAGATTAACGGTTTGGGGTTAGTGCTGTCGGGACCTGTCGGTACTCTTGACGACTAACCCTAAATGGCCATCGTTCTAACTTAATTCGGTAAGGATCCTAATATTCACTGCCAGGTCTGTTAATAATCATGTCAATGATCGATAAAATATCAAAAATAAAGGCATAACGTTGCATTTATTTTGGACTATATGTACTATACTATATGTATCAAAAGTCTCTCATTCACTTTAATATTCCACACTTTCGATTCCGACCTATCAGAGGATCTTTAGTGGCATAATGTACACACTAATTTACTCCATCAACTCAGCGAGCCATCTTTAAGCCTGCCTTTTACTGCTGCGATTCATCCCTTTTTCCCCCGCAGCATTATTCTACGCAGCTGCTGCTCCGTTCCTGTTTCCAAACCACGCATATCTTCAAAATTTTTAGTGAGGAACGAGGGACCCGATTTTGCCCCTCCCATCCATCTATTTTTATGTATTTTGTCCTGTGTCTTTACACCCTTCACCACGCTGTGGTACAGGCTATTATGTCTTTGTGCATATGTTTGGAACAGACTAAAGGAAACGAGATAGACACATGGTTCCTTTTGAGAATGTGCATAGAATCACTTTCTGAGTCGATTTAAACAAAGTACAGGTCACATCTATGTTCCGATTTGGATGAAATTATGCACAAGTCACTTATTTGGCCCAAGGACGAACCCTATTGAAACTGTCTTCAGATTTAGATATAGCTCCCATATATATTTTCGTCCGATTTTATGTAATGTAAAGTCTCTATATATCTTTCGATTTGCATGAAATTTTGCATAGTGTACTGAATTGTGTCTAGAATGACGTAAAACAAGTTTCGTGAAAATCGGGTCCGTTTTAGATATAGCTGCCATATATACTTTTGTCCATCTTACAGAATATTTTCAAAATGTTTTGACAAAATCCAATTGAAGGGTCCCGCCCTATTTTGGGAATTGTAATAATCTTCTTGCGATTTTCAATTATATCTCTTGAACTATGAATAATTCATTTCAACAGTATTTGGCAACCCTTCAACTCACCACTAAAGGCAAATACAGGTGTTTTGTGTTTTTAGAATTCATATCTAGCTTTTCATATCCAGCTGTGTTGTATTAAACCTGTTTATGAATGTAACTACAGAAATTTGAAGAGTACGATGATGCTAGAGTAGCTCGAAGAAGGACCAAGGACACGAGGAACATTCACCTACAACTTTAATTACTAATTCTTTGTATGTTGTGCAAAAAACAAAAACGGGGTAGCATTCGTCCTCAGCTTCATACAAAGTAAAACAAAAAATGGCAAAGTATTTAATATTAAAAGTCACGTTTTTATAAAATGAATATCTATTGCTTGTTCTTGGTTTTGGTATACTGATACGGTTTGCGCTTATTACATTGGAATATATATATATATATGCTGGAGCAGTTGAAACTAGGTGGCTTTTGTTGAAAGTAAATTGTGTGAAAATAGGAGGGTATATTTAATGTTGTCAACATGGTATATGGTATGAGAGGTACTCCATTTCTGTACTCATTTTGTTATTTTGAAGGATTTAATTTATGAAAAAATACTTTTTTTTGAATAAATAATTAGAAAAATAGATCAACGTTTCTATATTCCATTTAAGAGATCAACGTAAATGGTGAGATGGTTATCGTTGGATCTAAACTCAAGAACAGAGCGGTGACGAGCTATGGTAGTTGGTCTACATGCCTACATGAAAATATATATGGAAACTATATCTAAACCTGAAACGTCTTTAATTCAATACGCTGTGCAATATTTCATGTAAAGCGAACAGACATAGGCTCCTTCAATTGTATAAAATAGGACAAAAATATACGAATCTGAACCGATTTCAACAAACAAAATATCGTGCAAATAGAACATGCACCATTTACATAAAATGAGACTAAATCATATATGTGAGCTATATTTAAATCTCAACAGATTTCAAACAAACAAAACAAAAAGCATTGTGGACTAAATTCCATACCCGCTGCTAAAGTTGGTGAATATGGGACAAACATAGGCTTGTCGATGCACCATTTAAATAAAATCGGACGAAAATATATATGGGAACTATAACTAAATCTGAATATATTTCAACAAAATCATCAATCTAGACCTACTTCAGTACTCCGTGAAAATGTTTTGTCTCACTCGGACCAAAATTGGAAGTTTGGTGCTCCATTTTCATAAAACTATATATGAAGCTATATCAACATCTAAATCAATTTAAATTTTTTCCGTCCGTCTACGTATTTTTGTGAACAAATTGCATAAAATTTGGATTGGATGAAATTTGCCAAATGCCACTTATTTGGCCCAATCCACTATGGTTTTTTTACGTTTATTTTGGCATAAACTCTAATTTTAAAGCTATTGAATTGAAATTTGGTTTGTATACATTTTTTATCCTCCCAAGATGACCTACCAATTTTCATATGATTTGGGGTACTATTTCATATAGCTGTCATATAGCCGATGTGGCCAATTTGTCCCGACTTTTTTGTTTATAAAGTTATTGAAGTGAAATTTGGTTTATATACATTGTTTATGCTCCCAAGATGACCTACCATTTTTCATATGATTGGGGGCACTATTTCATATAACTGCATATACTGCTCACCCATTACTATAATTATACTTTTGCTAAGCCATTTTGAATGTTTAGTTTTAAATCGTTTAATTTACGGTTGAACTTTGGCAAATGCTTTTTTATATAATTATCAAAATCTTTAACTTGTTTCGATATCAAACGCATTTGGTCTTCATTTAAACTGATATTATTGATATTCTGTAACACATATTTCTCAAGTGCATCTTCTGAGCGATTTTTGCTGCATGGGCAAACACATGTTTATCAGTAAAAAACACGAGTTGGCACCAAATAGAACAAAAAAGGCTAGTTACTCATTAATTAACACACTTTTGTTAATAACTTGGCTTTTACTCCTTTTTGCAATGCTTTGCCATCCACAAGTTACACTCCTCGGAACAAAACTACAATTTATAGATTTTATATAAAGTTATAAATGAACAAAACATTTCATAGTATTACAACAACAGACAAATATGACAAAAAGGGCATCTCGTCTGAATTTTACATACCTGCACTTACGTTTTCCATAATTACACATATTATTTTTTTTCAATTTTGTCAAATTACAAGCACTCGAACTTAGCTGATTTTTACCGCCAGTTGTACCAAAACAATGTGACTTTCAAACTGCTGACTTTTAAAGCTCGCCAGCAAAAAAAGGGTTGCCACCCGCATTGATATTAAATGTTTTTTTTCTAATATGGGTGTCTACATTTAGGAAATCAGTTACATTTCAAAATATGAAAACAAAAAAAAAACCAGTAAGAAAAGTAGTAAAGTCGGACGGGGCCGACTATATGATACCCTTCACCACTATGGGTATATTAAACTGGCCTATTATCATGAAATTGTATGAAATAAAATATGTGACATTTATCTAAATGTGAAATCGACTTAGATCTATCCATAAACATGTCATTCGTTTGTTACAATGGGACAAAAGTATGTAAATCGACTTCAAACAAATATAAATAGGTCATCCGTTGGGCTATGTCTGTACTTCTACAAAACGCAACTACATAATTCTATGCTTAATTTTGTAAGTTGTGTAAAATATAATGTCAATCTGACTAAAATGAGGAGTTTGATGCCCAATTTACTTGAAATCGGGCGAAAATATATATGGAAGCTCTATCCAAATATTAAGCGATTTCAAAAAACAAACTTGTCACCGGTTAGGTTATACTAATTTCAGAACGTTGTGTTCCTATCAGCCTATTGGTTTCTTGGTGCGTCAATTACTTAAAATCAATCTATAATAAAAGGGAGCTATATCTAAATCTGGACCGATTTTCACGAAACAAGGCCGACATCATTCTAGGCTCAATTCAGTACGTTATGCCAAATTTCGTGCAAATCGAAAGACATATAAGTACTTTGGGGCACCATTTACATGAAATCGGACGAAAATATATATGGAAGCTATCTCTAAATCTGGACCGATTTTCACGAAACTTTCCAGACATTACTCTAGGCTCAATTCAGTACGTTATGCTAAATTTCGTGCAAATTGAAAGATATATTGGGACTTTGGGGCACCATTTACATGAAATCGGACGAAACTATATATGGAAGCTATCTCTAAATCTGGACCGATTTTCACGAAACTTTGTAGACATCGCCAAATTTCGTGCAAATCGAACGATAAGTAGGGACTTTGGTGCACCATTTACATGAAATCAGACGAAACTATATATGGGAGCTATATCTGAATCTGGACCG
>NW_026885082.1:0-62314 GCF_032173495.1 Musca vetustissima | reverse complement strand
ATACCAAATTTGAAAATCGAAAGATATATAGGGACTTTGGTACACCATTTACCTAAAATCGGTCGAAACTATATATGGAAGCTATATCTAAATCTGAACCGATTTTCACGAACCTTAGCACACATCATTCTAGATTTAATTCAATACGCTATGCCAAAGTTCGTGCAAATCAAATGATTTTTAGGGACATTGGTGCACTATTTACCTAAAATCGGCCGAAACTATATATCGGAGCTATATCTAAATCTGAACCGATTTTCACGAAACTTGGCACACATCATTTTAGACCTAATTCAGTAGGCTATACCAAATTTCGTGCAAATCGAAAGATATATAGGGACTTTGGTACACCATTTACCTTAAATAAGACAACAATATATATGGGAGCTATATCTAAATCTGAACCGATTTTTTCCAATTTCAATAGGGTGTGTCCTTGGGCCAAATCGGATCATAAATGCGACCTGTACTTTGTTTACAATTTAACATCAACAGACGGACGGACATGCATAAATCGACTTAGAAAGTGATTCTATGCATATTCTCAAAAGGAACCATGGGTCTATCTCGATTTATTTCGCCTGTTACAAACATATGCACAGATACATAATACCCTGTACCACAGTGTGGTTAAGGGTATAAAAATGTATCCAAAATTTATAAGTGTAAATATATACAAGGGTTTCTGAACAAGGATGGATAAAAATGAAGAAGCACGATGAAAACATACGAATGTCGATTTCTTTGGTTTTTCAAATTTTGCTTCGTCTTAACGAAAAAGATGCACAGGGACTCGAGATAGTAGGTATTCTATAAACAGGCGACTTTTCAAAAAACCATCCCAGTCCTTGAAAAAATATTCTTGGAAACATCCACGCCATGTGATGGTCTTTGAAAAAATATTCTTTAAAACATTGACACCTCTCCCAGTCCTTGAACAAATATTCTTTTAAACATTCACGCCTTGTGATGGTTCTTAAAAAAATAAAAATATTCTTTAAAACTATCCAGTCCTTGAAAAAAATTCCACGCATTGTGATGGTCTGTGAAAATATTCTTTGAAACATTCATGCCTCTCCCAGCACTTGAGAAAATATTCTGTAAAAAATCCACGCCTTGTGATGGCTCTTGAAAATATTCATTGAAACATACATGCCTCTCCCTGTCCATGAAAAAATATTCGTTAAAATATCCACGCCTTTCCCAAGCCTTGAAAAATATTCTTTAAAATATCCACACCTCTCCCAGTTCTTGAAAGATATTTTCAGAAAATTCTACGCCCATTTTATTAACAGATTATGTATCAACAGTTCCCCTATAGTAATCTCTATAGGTCTTCTATTGAAAGTTCTCCTATAATTCTGTTGACATTTGTTTTATACAATTCTCTCCCGTCTTCATTCTGTCTGCACTTATCATCAAATTCTTACTCCTACATATCCTTTACATTATCCTCTTCTCTGAGACTTACTGGTTTTTTATTTACATCGACACTTGTTCTGCCTACTTGACAGAATATTTAGGTCATACTCATAAACTAAGCTTATTTTTGCACAGTTCATCTACAGTAGATTACAGAATGTCGTGAAAAAGTGAGTGGAAAAAACGAAACCAAAAATGGAACAGAATGTATAAAATCACACAGAATAACAAGTGGGAGAATGACGCATTTCATACCACAAAAAAATTGGAATACAACGTGTGAATAATAAAAACCTTCCTGCTTTTGGTACTCGACGTCAAATGAAGCGTGTTATGATGTCGTTATTTGTATGCCTGATGTCTGGCAATACAGGATACTCTTACCGACACATTTGTACACTTTTATATTCGCATATATGTAGATGTAGATGCTCTGCATCTTCTCTCATTATGAATGTAAATATTTTTTTGTTTTTGTACTATTTTTGCCGACCTGTGCTTAAAGAAATGTCTGAATTATTTGGGGTTTTGTATATTTGTATTTCTGTTTGTATATGTATTTGGTCGTATTTGATATTTGTTCACATGTGTACTTAAGTTGAGATATTAAAAAATCGTTGGTGAAATTATTACACAGCACAGTGGGTATTGGGGCCAGACAGTAATTATTTTGTATTTTTATTTTGTACAACACATTAAACACACATATTTCATATGTTTGTTGAGATACAAAAGTGCCGCAGATAGTCATGTACCCTTTTAAAAGGGGCTATGAAGACAGAACAACATTCGAACGGTGGCATATGAAAGGAAGTCCTCTGGAAAGATGATATAGGACAGTAGATATTTCAAAAAATATTCTATACATAGAAGGCATTACAAAATTACTTCCATGGACTCCATGGACGGAAGATTCTAAAAAGAAACATGTTGAGAGAGAAGATATTTCAAATGGCCAGTTTCAGACATAAGGCCTTCCGATGGCACTTTTATTGACATATGGCTCTCCTAAAGGTCATCCATATATAGAGAAGACCATTCAAAAATGTTTATATAGACAGAAAACAAAAAATATTCTATACATAGAAGGCCTTACAAAATTACTTCCATGGACTCCATGGACGGAAGATTCTAAAAAGAAACATGTTGAGAGAGAAGATATTTCAAATGGCCAGTTTCAGACATAAGGCCTTCCTATGGCACTTTTATTGACACATGGCTCTCCTAAAGGTCATCCATATATAGAGAAGACCATTAAAAAATGTTTATATAGACAGAAAACAAAAGACCTTCCCAATTTTCTTGCATTCATAGAATCCATTTTCAAGGCTCTTCTTTAGATAAAAAATGTCTTGCAATAAGAAGGCCCTTCCATAGAGAGACAAACTTTTAAAATTGCAGACCGTAGAATTTTCTAAACAAATTCTCCAGGTAGAGGTCTTCGTCAATCGTCAAGACCTTTCTACAAGCGTATACAGCTTTTCGAATAGTTTATTGATAACAGGCCTACCCTTTTTAAAAAATCCACGCCCCTGATAGGCCTTGGAAAAATATTCTTTAAACCAGTGAGCGGAGCAGTATAGTCGGACGGGGCCGACCATATTATACCCTACACAACTTACACCAAAATCTAACTTTATGCGGTGTAGTCCTGAGCTATGGTAATATTTCGCGATATTTGCACCCTCTTGACCGAATAGATGTCAACAAATATTACTAATATTCACTACAGCTCTTCTAATTACTTGTCCAGATTCCCTTCAACGTGGGATGTGTTGTGATGTTCGAAAAAAAAACACACACACACACACACACATACAAAAATTAAGTTTTCGGTTCACTTCAACCCAATATCATCACCGAAAATTATAGGCGTTACCCATGACCATACCTGGATCCTCATGGAAAATTTCGAAACGATCAGCGCTATATTTCCGCTATCTAGTTTGGTAATGGGTTTCTAAATAATATATGAATACGTAAGCAATTGTAAATATTTACATGTAACTCCCACACCCGAGTACATACGACAATATAATTGATATCAATTTAAAGGTCAACCACTCCTCTTGTATATATCACCTTCTCGGTTGTCCTCTATGTCCTCCACGGGTAAATATATACGCCATAGAATACAAATTTTGTAATTTTTCACACAAAAGTCAGGGTCCATTTGACCCATTTGACTAAAAACGGACCGATCTTTATCAAAATAGGCATGCCTATTCTTTGGCGCGATCCCCTTCTCCATGTAAATAATTCGCGATGTTTGGGCCATAATTGCGGCCTCTGGAGCGACCAGAAAATCCAAGCCTTATATAGGCCTTGAAAAAATATTCTTTAAGAAATCGAAGTCTTTAAAATGACAAAAAATTCTATAAAAAATCACGCCTCTGGTAGGCCTTGAAAAAATATTCTTTCAAAATCCACGCATCTGATAGTCCCTAATAATATTCTTTGAAAGATACACGCCTCTGGTAGTCCCTAAAATATTCTTTAAAAAATTCACGCCTCTAATAGTCCCTAAAAAAATTCTTTGAGAAATCCACGACTCTGGTAGTCCCTAAAATATTCTTTAAGAAATCCACGCCTCTGATAGGCCTTGAAAATGTTTCTTTAAAAAATCAACGACTTTGATGGTTCTTGAAAAATATTCTTTAAAAAATTCACAACACTCTTGGTCCTTAAAAAATATATATATAAAATTCCCGCTTATAGTTCCTTAAAAAAATATTATTGAAAATGTCTTGCTTTTCGATCGATCTTTAAAAATTTATTCAGAATTTTTATTGATTTTTGTTTTACCCAAAAAATAGATAACTACGTTATCCACTGTTCAACACTTTGTAAATGTATTTGACCTCTTGGCGTCAGGTTTATGAGTTTTTCGCACACCGCACAACGTACTTAATGTCTACACAAGTCACATTAAAACGTTTACAGGCTTTTTGGGTGTTGAAAAAAAAAAACGAAAGTACAAAAACCAACAACTACAACATTAAGAACTAGTAGTATATGAAAAACTCATTAAAACTGAATTTAAATTGACTACCATTTATTGTTTCGCGTTTTTTGTGTGGTTTGAAGTGTCATAGATTTAAAGAGACAAATTATCCATGGGACAAGTGTTTTGCTCATGCGAAACTGACATGAATTGTGGCGGTGATTAATACGATTTATTAGCTGCATGTGGTCAAATTGGCGAGAATTGGGTGCACACACACAAGTTTGCAATAGTAATTGCCACATATGTTTGTTGGTCAAAACTATAAATGTGTCAATGGGTTTTAATTTTAGTTCTACTTACAATTTTAAAAATTATGGACATTAAAATAAGCTGTTACTTACTAATATTAAACTAAATTTATGAAGAGTTAAATTAGTGGTTTTGGTTGACATAGTTTACAAGTTTCATGGCGTATTGTCATTTAAGGGGCTCTCGATTTCAAATGTGTACGATTTTCAATGGGCATGTAAATGAAGATTGTTTGTAGTTTTGTGTAAATTTTTTTAATACTTGAAAATAGACAACTCCGTGAAAAACACAGTGTATACAAAATGAGTCGACTATGTGATACCCTTCCAGTGGTCTTCCTCTTTTATTTATTTTTTGCCATTTTTATAGGGCTCGCAATAATCAAGATATAGCATTCAAATTTCGCACATACATTGCTACTATTCTTAGTAAAGTGTACCCGTCCATATAAGGGTATGTCCCATTATTCGGTATTTTTGAGGCATTTTCTGCCTGGGTTCTGGGATGTTTCTCGAACACATATTCTTTAAAAAATTCATGCTTTGTGGGGGATTTTAGAAAACTATATTGTCAAAACAAAGGCCTTGGTACTTGAAAAAAATATTGCCTTATTGAGCCTTAGAAACATGTGGTTCAAAACTTTGGGCTTTAAAAATTTTCTTTGAAAAAATTACGCATTGGGCTTCACAAATTTTCTTTAAAAAAATTATGCATTGGGCTTCAAATTTTTTCTTTAAAAAATCCACGAATTCAGATGGTGATTGAAAAAATATTCTTTAAAAAATCTACGAATTGTGGTGGGTCTTGAAAAAATATTCTTAAACCAGTAAGGAAAGCTCAAAAGTCGGACGGGACCGCCTATATGATACCTTTCACCACTTTGGGTACCAATCTGAAATTTATGAAAAATTTAATGTCATCATCATCATCAAGCTGAATATATAAAAGATTTATAAATTAATGGTCGTATTTGAGCAACCGTGGCATCCACCATTTGCTATGCTGCAAAACAGTGCGCTATCCAAAATTTATCTCGACACAAAAGCCAATACAAAACATCAATCTAGACCTAATTCAGTACTCTGTGCATAATTTTGTCTCAATCGGACAACATCAACAGTATGGTGCTCCATTTACATAAAATCTGAGGAAACTATATATGGGATCTATATCTAAATTTGAACCGAATCCAACAAAACTTCGCATACATAAATTTGAACCTAATTCAGTACACTGTGCCAATCGGCCTAAATTTTTCTCTCTGGTGCTTCATTTACATAAAATCGGACGAATCTATATATGGGCGCTATATCTAAATTTAAACTGATTCCAATAAAACTTGGCATACATCAATTTGGGCCTAATTCAATACTCGGTGCAAAATGTTGTCTCAATCGGTCAAATTTTGGGAGTCTGGTGCACCGGACAAAACAATATTTGGGAGCGATATCTTAATATGAACCGATTTCAAAACTTGACATGCATTAATCTATACCAAATTCAGTAATATTTGCAAAATTTTGTTTCAATCGGAAAAATATTGGGAATTTGGCGCACCATTCAAATAAAATCGGACGAAAATATATATGGGAGCTATATCTAAATCTGAACCGATTTCAACAAAATTTGTCATGTGTCAATCTAGACCTAATTCAGTAATATTGGCAAAATTTTGTTTCAATCGGAAAAATATTGGGAGTTTGATGCACCATTTACCTAAAATCGGACGAAACTATATATGGGAGCTATATCTAAATTTAAACCGATTTCAACAAAACTTCGCATACACCAATCTGGGCCTAATTCAATACTCTGTGCAAAATTTTGTCACAATCGGACAAATATTGGCAGTATGGTGCTCCATTTAAATAAAATCGGTCGAAACTATATATGGGAGCTATATCTAAATCTAAACCGATTTCAACAAAATTTGGCATGTATTAATCTAGACATAATGCAATACTCTGTGCAAAATTTTGTCTTAATCGGACAAGTATTGGGAGTTTGGTGCACCATTTACCTAAAATCGGACTAAACCATATATGGGAGCTATATCTAAATATGAACCGATTTCAACAAAACTGGGCATGTATCAATCTAGACCTAATTTAATACACTGTGCAAAATTTTGTCTTAATCGGACAAGTATTGGGAGTTTGGTGCACCATTTACCTAAAATCGGACTAAACTATATATGGGAGCTATATCTAAATCTGAACTGATTTTTTCTTTTTTTTGATCTTTGCTCCATTTCACTACCATCGGACGAAACTGTATATGGGAGCTATATCTAAATCTGAACCGATTTCATCAAAACTGGGCATGTATCAATCTAGACCTAATTCAATACTCTGTGCAAAATTTTGCCTCAATCGGACAAATATTGGCAGTTTGGTGCACCATTTACCTAAAATCGGACTAAACTATATATGGGAGCTATATCTAAATCTGAACTGATTTTTTTTCAAATTTCAATAGGGTTCGTCCTTGGGCCAATAAGTGACAGGTGCCAAATTTCATACAAATCGGATAATAAATACGACTTGTATTTGTTCACAAAAATGCATGGACGGACGGACATGCGTAAATCGATTCAGAAAGTGATTCTATGCATATTCGCAAAAGGAACCATGGGTCTATCTCGATTCCTTTTGCCTGTTACAAACATATGCGCAAAGACATAATACCCTGTATCACAGTGTGGTGAAGGGTATAAAAATCCTCGTCTTGTGATGGTTTTTTTAAAAAACCCACGTCTTGTGATGGTTCTTCAAAAAAAATCCACGTCTTGAGATGGTTTTTAAAAAAAATCCACGTCTTGAGATGGTTCTTTAAAAAATCCAAGCCTTTGAATTGAAAAAAAGTATCCTTATAAAAAATCCACGTTTTGTGTAGGGACTTACAAGAGTATTGGTTCTAAATTCACACCTTGGTCCGTGAAACAAATCCACGTCTTGCACCTGGAAAAAATCCGCGCCTTGTGGTGGATCAAAACTTTACGTCTTGGACTTGAAAAATCCTTTAAAAAAATCCACTCCTTGTGGTGGGCCTTAGAAAAATGTGGTTTCAAAACTTCGCACCTTGGACCATGAACAACTCTTTTAAATAAACCATTACCATGTGGTGGTAATAAATGTTCTTTAAAAACCAAGGTACACGTTCCAATTTTGTCCTAAAGCGAATATTCAGTCCGAGTATCGATCATGTTCTCGCTTCGTAAAAAGGCTATACAAATATTTCAAGTCGTTGTATTCTTCTTGGCGGGAGTGTGTGTTAAATCATTGGACCCCTATGTTTAATTTCGAGTACAATTGGGGCTGCAATTCACATTTTGTGCTAGCTGGCGACTACAGTTAACCTATTTTTACATAAAATGCAAATGTATTTTTGTGAAAAAGTACAAACCACATCACCTCTATTCCCTATTGCAATCGTAGCATGTTTTTACCTTCATAAATATTATTATAGCAGACGATGTAGAAATGCATAAAATAAAAACTAATTTTGTTGAAAGCAATATTATGTTGAAAAATATATTTTTATACATGATGGTTTCGTTGCTCATAAAACTATGAATGTAATTTGGATTTGGTTGGTGTTTCCGTATATATTTATTTTATGTTATGTACGCATGAATTGAAGCCTCTGCATAAACAGCCAAACTTGTTTGTTTATTCTGGGCAAGAAAGTTTTGCAATAAAATCTATGTTATTGTATTATTTGGCGAAATGAAATAGGGTTGGAAGGGGAAGAATACGTTTGGCACAAATAAACTAGAAAATGCGTGTGGAAATTTGAGCCTGTTCTGAAGGTTGCCCTGTATATCATCTTTAATGGAATTCAATAGGCGGAATATATTTTAGCTTAAAGCAGAATTTATTAAAAAATGTAAGTGGGTAGAAATAAATCTCTGATTTTTTTTAAAAATTTCATTTTGACAAATTCCCACTTAGAGTCTAAGCGGCCTTCTTTCAATTGACGAACTTTTGTTCATGGGCACACGCACACCGCTCTTTTACCAGCCAACAAATTGCTTTTCATTAAAACGCATATGCGACTAATGTTCTTGCCAAAATCGAATAAAGATGTTCCAATAAATATTGATTAAATTTTTCTTTGGAAAATTTCTCTACTACCAAGACTTTGTACTTGAAAACTGAATATATGTGTGAGTATGCCTCTCAAAGAAGGACTTTTCGAAATGACAATGTGTCGGTGTAAGAATTTCAAAAAGAACGTGAGGCTGCTGCCAGGCATCTTATAAAGTGTATTCGAATATCATTCAGTGAATTGGAAAATTGAATAAATACATTTCTTTTTGGTGCTGTTGTTCTTGGCATTTTAAAGAGTAGGCTCTTGCGATGTGTCTCACTCAAAAGGCAGAAAGTGGATTTTTTATTTTTCAACAATCGTTTTTGCTTTAACGCGAATATTTCTTTTACATTTATTGAATTGCGTTGTATGTAAATATTTTCTTCATCTTTCGTTATTGATTATTTATTTGTGCCATTGTTTCTTTTACATCAAAACAATTGTGTTTTAAAATGAAGGTAAATGTAAAAAGAAATGAATTGAAGCACAAGGTGCAATTTCCTTTTAATACATCCATTTCCATTTTTTTCATAGGTTTATAAAATAAATAAAAAGTTATAGAAGGGTTTCGGGGATGCTACGACTCTGCAAAGAAAAAATTAAATAGGGTAGATTGGTGGATTAAAAAAATGGGATAATCAAATTATTTATGAATACGTTTTACCAACCGTGGCCACTGATTTCAAAAGTGATCTGCAATTTTTAAAATCAATTAAAAGGAACCTAAAATATCGGATCATACATAAAGAACTAAATATTTCTTAGCAATATTTAATGTCAAAATATCATGAAATCGTTTGTTTATGTATTACGGGCATACAACTATGGCATGCATTAATTAAATTTGAAATACATCTGATTTTGTTAAAAATAACGTGCTCAGAATCCGCAAAAAACCAAATTGTGGGAGCTTCGTGTAAATGGGACCTACCCCTTCATGGGGCACCATAAAATGTGGACCATTTTTGATAGGAAGATTTGCAATGAAAACCCAAAATTCCAAATTACAGAGAACATATCAAGGCGTTCGCAAACATGCATGGTTTAAATATTAGATTGTGTATAGTTTGGCTTGAATCGGGTTTACGCATCTTCAAATTTGATTTTAGACTGAAAAAATATTATGTGCACAGGTTCAAATCATGGAGGTACCAGATGGATTCCATCTTCGGACTTCATTTTGGTTTGGTAAATATAATGGATTGTTCAGAACGGATAGCCGTTTGCATGATATTACAAAATTATTTTTCAGCAAAATTTTGACACTTTTTGGGGAAGGCGTCAAAAGGAGTGGACCGAAGATATTTCCAATATTCGAACTTGATTTAAGTTTGGAAGAAATATTATGATGTGCAAAGTTTGGATGATAACGGTTATTCCCTTCGATGGACATACGGGCTTTTGTGAATCGACTTCGAGATAGACCCATGGTTCCGTCTGTTGATATTAAATTGTAAACTAATTACAGGTCGCATTTATAATCCGATTTGGATGAAATATGGTACAGCTCATTTATTTGGCCCAAGGAGGAAGCCTATTCAAATTGGTAAAAATAGGTTCAGATTTTGATATAGCTCCCATATATATTTTCGTTCGATTTAATGTAAATTGCGCACCATAGTCTCTATTTTGGCATAGCGTCTTGAATTAATTCTTAAGTTTCTTTTACATCAGTCTAATTTGCGCCCATGCTCCGACCGAAGATAAAGATGAACAGACCAAAGACATATTTTACGAGCGCCTAGAAACAGATATGATGGTTGCCCTCCTGGCAATGACATTAAAACTCTGCTAGGAGATTTTAATGCAAAAATCGGAAGGGAAAATATCTTTGGCCCCACCGTCGGAAAATTCAGCCTTCATGAAGAAACATCCGATAACGGCATTAGGTTGATTGACTTCGCGGAAGCAAAAAACATGGTAGTTAGCAGCACCAGATTCAAGCATCTCGATATACACAAGGCCACCTGGATCTCTCCTGATCAAGTAACAAGACATCAAATTGATCATTTTGTTATAGACGGAAGACATTCATCCAGTGTTTTAGACGTCCGATCGATCCGAGGAGCGAATATCGATTCGGACCATTACCTTGTGGCAGCCAAGGTACTCACCCGTCTTAATGTAGCAGCAAAGGTGCTATCTAACACAACACGGAAACTCGAGGTGGAAAAGCTGCAAACACAACAGGTAGCCGAGGCCTACTCCGCTCAACTTACCCACCTGCTTGAGGAAAGCACTTCTTGTCCCAATAATAGTATAGAAGCACAATGGCAAAGAATTGTCCACTCTCTACAAACTGCAGCAAAAGCAACACTTGGGTACCAAAAATCAACACCAAATGCTACTGATGTGAAAAACACAGCCTATAGGGCAACCCTGCAGACAGTAGCAATACGTAACGTGATGGAGAATTATCGGGAGAAAAGGAGAGAGGAGAAACGTGTTTTCAAAAAAAAAAAAAGTGAGCGTGAGCAAATAGTGTTGTACAGGAGTCAAAATATGAGTAAAGCACCAAACCGAAGGTTTTGGTGCAGGCACATCCTCCTGTAGAGATGAAGAAGGAAACCTGGTGTCAGATACAGACAGAGTGTTGAGGATCTGGAAGGAGCATTTTGAAAAGCTTCTGATATCAAATAGTGGCGTTGAAAAATATACCCCAGAGCCAATAAGAGATGATGGTATAGAGTGGTATACCACTTAGATTAATCGGCTCAAGAACAATAAAGCAGCAGGAGTCGATGGGTTACCAGCCGAACTATTTAAGTCTGGTGGTCAGATGCTGGTCAGGAGCATGCACCAGCTGATTAGTACAATTTGGCTAGAGGAATGCATGCCCAATGATTGGAACCTCAGCATCCTGTGTCCCGTCCACAAAAAAAGGAGACTAGACGATATGTGCCAACTATAGAGGAATAAGTCTCCTTCCCATCGCATATAAAGTGCTATCCAGTGTGCTGTGTGAACGATTGAAGCCAATGGTCAATGACATCATTGGACCATACCAATGCGGCTTCAGACCTGGCAAATCCACCATTGACCAGATTTTCACTCTGCGCCAAATCCTGGAAAAGACCCACGAAAAACACATCGACACATCGCCGCAATAAAAAGCGTTTACATTATTATTTAATTTTCAATAATATTAAGGCCACTCATTGGTTTTTATAAAACAATATATTGTTTTTTATAATCGGCTCCTATTATTCAGCTGTGTGTTGCAATAATTATTCCCTTGATATTTGTTAATACAAATGTTTTCATACACGAACATAATTGTTAAAAGAAACCACATGCATTTGCTGGACATGAATAAAAAATGAATAACAATAATTATTGTCATAATGGTTTTAATATTGCCGTTGTTGGCGCGTAATTTAATGGAGTGGAAAATTAAAATGTAAAACTTTTCAAAACAAGACTTAAGTGTATAAAAGAAAATAAGAAAGCTTGTGGTAGAATATGGAAATTGTAAGAAAACATAAATAAAAGAAAAATGCTAATAGAATGTCAATTTTTTGTTTCTATTTGTAATTGTTATGAAAACTGAAATCTCCTTGAATTGAATTCAATACTTTAATACACTAATACACAAAATAGTACGATGTAGGTGATGGCTAATCACGTATTCTCTTATTTCGCTTTCGATCAGTCATTTTTAATGATTATCTCTCACTTACACCCTCACTCACTTACTCTCAATTTAGTTCTGTTCAACAGTGCCTTTATCACAATCACTTTAAATCTAATGTAATAAAATCTCAAAAATCTTTAAAAAAAATTCAAATATTCCATAATATTAATCCTATTGCTCACACTCTACAACAACAATAAAGCAAATAAACCTTAAATACCATAAACAACAAATACCCAATCGTTTAAATAATTGCTAACTATACATATCAAATAGTGTGTATCATTGGATTTACAATGCCGATCAACATGTTGAATGTAACAAAAAAGGCAAGGTGTGTCGAATACAAACAATATTCGGTTCGTTCATACTAACTACTAACTGTAAACATCAGTCGACAGGACACTTTGCTGGCTGGCTGGCAAACATTGCATGCAGATAAGGCATGACACTCACTATTCGAGTAATAAAAAGGAACTTAATTTTATAGTAAAAATGTTAACTAACAGAAAAAACGAACGAACGAAATTATTACGTTTCTACACGCACACACACTCATGCTATCACGAAGGACAATCACTATATACAGTCAAATTCGTATAATTGTAATTGTGTGAAATAGAAAATTTCAACTAAAAGGAAAGTAGTGAAGTCGGACTGGGCCGACTATATAATACCCATAAAATCTGAAGAATACGTATGTGGGAGCTGTATCAAAATCTGAACCGAAAATCAGCACAGACCATTCTAGACTTTATTCAGTACGCTATGTCAAATTTGGAGCAAATCGAAAGATGTATATACACTTCGGTACATCATTTACATTAAATCAGGCGAAAATATATATGTCGGAGCTATATCTCAATCTGAACCGATTTCAGCGAAACTTTCCATAAATTAATTTATATTAACTTCAGAACATTGAACAAAATTGTGTCTCAATCAGACCAACTTTCGGCGTTTAGTTGCACAATTTACATAAAATCAGACGAAAATATATATGGGACCTATATCTAAATATGAACCGATTTTCACGAAACTTATCACACATCATTGTAGGCTTAATTCAATACACTATGCCAAATTTCGTCCAACTCGAAAGATATACAGGGACTTTGGTACACCATTTACCTTAAATCGGACGAAAATATATATGGGAGCTATATCTAAATCTGGACCGATTTCCAGGAAACTTAACACACATCATTCTAGACCTAATTCATTGCGCTATGCCAAATTTCGTGCAAATCGAAAGATATATATATAGGTACTTTGGTGTACCATTTACATAAAATCGGTCGAAAATGTGTATGGGAGCTATATCTATGTCTGAACCCATTTTCTTCAATTTCAATAGGGTTCGTCCTTGGACCAAATAAGTGACTTGTGCAAAATTGCATCCAAATCGGATTATAAATGCGACCTGGAAAATAGATTCAGATTTAAGTACAGTTCCCAACGACGTAGTCAGAGGAGGGACCTGGGAGCTACACTGAAACTTGAACCAATTTTGAAATTTAGTGAATGTTAATTCGAAAAATAACATTACCGATATTTTAGTTCAAAATCTGACAAATTCTAACTACGGAGGGTAGATAATATAGCTGTTATCCTGAAAGGTGAACCAATATTGATACATTGTGGTAGGAAAATTACCTACCTAATGATAACCGCAAATACAGGTGAATATATCGAAGTGTTGCAATCTAAATGACAAATTTAATATATACTTTACCTTACGGTAGAGCTACCCTTCAGCTATAACCACGAATAATAGTATTTTCTTTTTTCTATTAAGCCGTTTTTGCAGATATATTTAGAGCCACCTGTAGATTGTAACGTCATCAACACGTAAACGATAAAAGAACACAAAGGGGAACATAACCATCCCAGCGTAGAATATATACATATATATTAGAAAAACGAAGTATAAGCTCCCAAATACAAAAACAAATTAATTCTAGCGTAGCCACCACCCGCCTACGATATGCCATGATGGAATTAAATCACGTGATTAAATTGCCATGCAAATCAATTCACAGTGGTTTTACGCAAAGGATGATACACACATAAAACTAGTTACTTTAAATATTTACCTGAGTACCATATATATATATATATATATATAATGGGTATTTTGGGTTATCATTGGGTAGAAAATCATCCTACTAATAATTATCAATATTGTTCATGTTACCCAGGAGCACACATATAACGCTACATCCCGAATTTCGATATTTTCAGCCAAAGTTGCTTCAATTTCATATTTTAGATTATCATTAGGTAGAAACTTTCCCTACCAGATACTGGTCCATGCGTCAGGGTAGCCTCTATTAATCGGTTTTTGAGAGGTTTGTGTACGTTTTCATCCGATTTGGTTCTAATTTCATTTTAGAAGAATGTATCAATATAGGTATATACAATATTGGGTTCTGTATTGAGCTTCCACATAACGTGTACGATCCATGTTCATCATTTCGAAAACTTTAGCCACATTTTACCATAGAAAATTGTTAATATTGGTCCACGTTTTGACATATCCCTCATATACGGGAAATGCCCCCTTGTCAGTATTTTGAAGAGTTTAGCCGCATTTCCCATTGTAGCGGCTAGTAATTTAACAGTGAGAGATATTGGATGGCAAAACTAATTTTTGGGGAAAAGCCTTTCAATTACAAAATTCCATATATATGTCTATTCCATAACTCGCATATCGTCTTCTAGTTTTGGAAATTTATCTACCGACCTATTAACGGAAGGCGTTTAATAAGTTTTGTAAAGATTTGATATAAATTGAAAACCTTCTACGTACCCATCCCACATAGAGGATTTTATAGAGACATTTTATACATAGTCCTTCTGATATTTAGAAGTAATACAGAAGTAATAAGTATTTCAACTAATAAACATCCTCCAGCCTCCAGGCAACGGTTTCAAGCGTTGATTCTTTTAAGGTAATTTTTGATCACTTTTTGACACATATTGGAGGTGTCTCAGCCATAACTTGACGAATGTTGGGTTTTAAGTGATCAAGAGTTATAGGATTAAAATGGCAGTCGTTCCATCGTCGATTTCGTAAAAAAAGGTCCAATCACATCTACGGAACAAAGTGCGCATCAAACAGTATTTATACCCTTCACCACACTGTGAGAATATGCATAGAATCACTTTCTGAGTCAATTTATGCATGCCCGTCCGTCCGTCTGTCTGTCCATGTTAAATTGTAAACAAAGTACAGGTCGCATTTATAATCCAAGTTGGATGAAGTTTGGCACAGCTCATTTATTTGGCCCAAGGACGAACCCTTTTAAAATTGGGAAAAATCGGTTCAGATTTAGATATAGCTCCCATATATAGTTTCGTCCGATTTCATGTAAATGGTGGACCAAAATCCCTATATATCATTCGATTTGCACGAAATTTGGCATAACGTACTGGATTGAGCCTATGGTGATGTCTGCCAGGTTTCGTGAAAATCGGTCCAGATTTAGATATAGCTCCCATGTATAATATCGTCCGATTTAATGTAAATGGTGTACCAAAGTCTCTATATATCCTTCGATTTGCACGAAATTTGGCATACCGTACTGAATTGAGCCTAGAATGATGTCTACAAAGTTTTGTGAAAATCGGTTCAGATATAGATATAGCTCCCATATATAGTGTCGTCCGATTTCATGTAAATGGTGCACCAAAGTCTCTATATATCCTTCGATTTGCACGAAATTTGGCATACCGTACTGAATTGAGCCTAGATTGATGTCTGCCAAGATTCGAGACAATCGGTCCAGATTTAGATAAAGATCCCATATATAGTGTCGTCCGATTTCATGTTAATGGTGCACCAAAGTCCACATATATCCTTCTATTTGCACGAAATTTGGCATAACTACTGACTTGATCCTAGAGTGATGTCTGTCAAGTTTCGTGAAAATCGGGCAAGATTTAGATATAGCTCCCATATATAGTTTCGTCCGATTTCATGTAAATGTTGCACCAAAGTCCCTATCTATTCTTCGATTTGCACGAAATTTGGCATAACGTACTGACATGATCCCAGAGTGATGTCTGTTAAGTTTAGTTAAAATCGGTCAAGATTTAGATATAGCTCCCATGTATATTTTCGTCCTATTTAATGTAAATGGTGCACCACAATCCACATATATCTTTTGATTTGCATTATATATATATATAGCACACATCATTTTGGATTTAATTATTTCATCCAATTTCATGTCCAATTTCAGGGTATCATATAGACGGCCCCGTCCGACTTTACTACTTTCCTTACTGGTTTTTTACTTTTCAATTACTTGAGGATTCTTAGATCTCAAAATACGACAATTTTCATGGTTTATTAACATATCCAAATGAGTGAGAAATTGTCTAAAGAGCATTTTGTTCGAAAAAATGCCGTATGTTGTTCAAGCACACTGCGTGTTGTTCAAGCACCCATTCCACGTATCTACGTCATTGTGAATGGTCAGCTGGTTTCGGTTTTTGCGTGAGCTGAACTTTATATAGGTCTAGATTTAAATTCAAATTAAGCCATAATGTGTCATAAGCCAGTCCTACATACATTTACTTACATCACCGAAATTTTCAGCGGGACGAGCATTACAATATTTGTAACCGTCTCAGTACCCTCAAATTTATTCACAATTTTGTCAATTGCTTGTTTAGCTGGACGATTATGTAAATCACAGAATCATCTTAAAACTCGATATGTGATTATGACAGAATTACCATTTTTTACCCTCAGCCCTATGGCTGAACAAAAATTTGCCACACCAAAATATTGGTTTAAGATCCCATGTATCTTTGGACCAAATTTGGTTCGGATAATTTGGAATCAATTTACAAATTTTCATCCGTCTCGCTGGGGACTGGTGCTACCGATAACTCTAGAAGAAATTAAGCGATTTCATTCAAAATTTGTACACCTTAAAATTTCTTGCAAATTTAGAAGATGGGGAATATCGGTCCACTCCTTCTGGTACCTTCCCCACAAAATGGGGGATATATGATATTATAAATTTATTTTATAATATCATGCGAACGGGATATCCGATTTGAAACAATCGCCTATTATTTCTACCATGCCTAGATCAAGTCTGAAGATGACATCCATTGGTCCACTCCTTCTGGTACATCCTCCACATAGGATCAACATTTTCAATATTTATAAATCCAGGCCAATGCAATCTCCGAATTATTTCAAACTGTGTACATCGTAATATATTTTTTAAACTCAAATTAAGTTCGAACTCCTTCTGGTATCACACCCACAAAATGGTCAAGATTACGCTGAAAATGCATTTTATAATCAAAAGGCAGATATGCGGAGGTCCTCCCAATATTATTATTTAGAAACAAGACGTTCAATATGCCCTCTATTGATTCCAACAATATGAAATCTATTTAGTTATGTGTCTTTAGATAGAAGACCTCCAAAAGGATTCATTTGTTTTTTATTGCCATTTCACAGAATTTCGACTACTAATACCCTAAATGTTACTTAAAAATATTACTACAATGTTAAAACCACTGTCTAAACTTCCCCTTTATTTTTAAATAATCCAACAAAAACCAAATTTTCTTTTCTTTCAGACGACAAAAACAAAACCAAAAAAATTAACACACAAAAGAATTGCTGCATAGGAGACGATAAGCGACTGCTATTGGATGAAGACAACTGGAAACGGAAGATACATATTTGAGATTTTTTCGAACGGAAAATTTGCACTGGTATCTTGTGAATGCTGTAGAATACGGAGGACAAAAGAATGAAATGCTCAATTTATATGTAGGAAACAAAACAAAAAGCCTAGAGGATAGACACAAAAACAATAAGAAGGAACCGACAACAATAACAGCATGGAAGATAAAAACTAAAGGAAACTTGAAAACTCAAACAGTTGGGATTTTTGTTTGAAAATTAAGAAGAAAAAACAAACACACACACATACATACACAACAAATAATGACGTCACCGGCAACAAATGCAATTATCGAAGAAGAACCACAAGAACAAATGTCAAATGCCACCATAACCTTTGAGACTTGATAAGCAATTTATAAACAAACGAAATACAAAAACAAAAGTAACCTTTTTTAACAAATGGCAATATCAGCCAATGTAGACCACATCCCCCACCATCGACAGTACCACCCACAAAGTTTATAGTGAACGAGAATGCCAAAGCTGTTGCCCCTCAATTCCGAAGAAAAGTAAAAACAACAACAGCACAACTATTTCCCACAACAATTATACGGAGCTGTTGATTCCAACAAACATTTATGACAGCTTAAGATTACAACAACAACAACGACGACAACAGAAAAAATCCTATTATTTTTTGTATCTGCAGACCTCCTGGTGTTATTAAATCTGGAACTTGAGTCTCGTCATCGTTGACGTTGTCTACATCCGCTGGGCTTATCCTGTTTGCCGACACCATTGTTTCCATTTATTTTACTGTTTCCTTTTCCTTCCATCGTTCTCTCCGCTGCAGTGCTGACGAATGCCTTTCGTCCCGTTGATGTGTCATCACCATAAAAGCAAAAGTTTGTTATCCTACCACAAAGGAATTGTTGTGAATGGATGTGACGCCCTCTGTCGTTCGTTACGCAGCTGTTTTGGCCTTACCTTGTCTTGTCTAGCAGGAGCAGAAACAGCAGCAGCTGGTCGGTGTCTATGTCATTGTGCTGTGTCGGTGTATCCCTTTCACCTTACCTTGTAAATAAATAAGTAGTGGAAATAATACAAAATGTCGGAGCATTTACCATCAACATCAACAGGTAAGTGAGATGGCTATTGTATGCGTTCATAATAAAGCCAAGAACTGGGTAAATTTATGGTGGCTAATGTAAGGAAGGTGTGTATTTGAAGATAGCTGTGAATTTGATTGATATTACTTTTAGTGCAAATTGAAAAAAACAATGTATTCATTTAGACAAATGTTTTAGAGGAAGGGGGACATTTTTTTATAATACGCAGGGGCGTACGAAAATGAAGGTATATCGTATAATCTGATCAATAAAGGTCCAAGGATGTTGATATTTATTTTACGAAGTTTTCCAAATGTTTGTAAACTTCGGATTGGCAAAGAGATTACACTTCATCATGGCGATATGACAATACCTAAACCAGTAAGAAAAGTAATAAAGTCGTGCTGGGTCGACTATATGTTACCCTTTACCACTTTGGATATATTCTATATATAACCTATTCTACATATGCACCATTTACATTAAATAGGACGAATTTTCAGGAAACTTAACACACATCATTCCAGATCTATGTCTGTAGGCCTGCAAAATATTGAGCACATCGAAAGATATATAGGGATTGTGGTGCACCATTTACATGAAATCGAATGAAATTATATATGGGAGCTATATCTATATCTAAATCCGATTTTCAGGAAACTTAACACACATCATTCTAGACCTAATTCATTACACTAGGCCAAATTTCGTGCAAATCGAAATATATATAGGGACTTTGGTACACCATTTACATTAAATCGGACGAAAATATATATGGGAGCTATATCTAATATCAATCGATTTTCACGAAACTTAACACACATCATTCCAGACTCAATTCAGTACGCTATACCAAATATCGTGCAAATCAAGTATATATAAGGACTTTGGTGCACAACTTACATTAAATCGGACGAAAAAAATATATGGGAGCTATATCTACATCTCAACCGATTTTTCCCAATATCAATTGGGTCGTCCTTGTGCTAAAGTAAATGAGCTGTGCTAAATTTCTTTCAATTCGGATCATAACTCATACTTTGTTTACAATTTAACATGGACAGACAGACGGCCGGACATGCATGAATCGACTAAGAAAGTGATTCGATGCATATTTTCAAAAGGAAGCCTGCGTCTATCTTGTTTTCTTTTGCCTGTTACAAACATATGCACATAGACATTACACTCTGTACCACAGTGTGGTGAAGGGTATTAAAATCCTCCTTCGGCTAGTTGTGGTAATCTGCATATTTAAAGGGTTTCCTATGGATATAATAAGGGGTTTGTGGACAGAAATGGTCTTTCTGGAAGCCTTCTATGGGTATAGGAGAAGTATTTTGCAAATCGAAAAGATAAATTGCTTAAAAAAGGTTATATGGGTAATAGAATAATTCTATGCATAGAATAATTCTATGAAGAGATCTTTAATGAATACAAGAGGTTGAAAGAAGTTTTTTGCAAATCGAAAAGTTATTTTATGGAAATAAAGAGACAGTCTATTGATGGAAGGGAGCTTCTATGGTTAGAATAGGTCGCACTTCCATCTGCAGAAAACCTATTCTTTGGATCTAAGATCGAAATGTAAAGAGGCCTTTTATGAATATAATAGTTTATCTGTGAATAGAAGAGGTCTTCTATGGATGTTAGCAGCCCTCAATGAATATCTAGAGAGGTCTTCTATGGACAGAAAAGATCATTAATGGACAAGGGGTCTTTAATGGTTAGAAGAAGCCTTCTGAAAATAGAAGAAGTCTTTTATGGATCGAAGCGATCTTATATGGATATCTAAGGAGATGTTATATCAGGACAAGAGGTTTTCTATGCTAGAAGAAGGTCCTCTATGATAGATGTAATAGGTATTTATACCCTACACAACTATGTTGTCAGGGTATTATAGCATTGTGCAGCCCCAAAAGTTTGTAACGCCGCGAAATATTGGTCCTAGACCTACCTTTAAGTATGCCGATCGTCATATCTCGACTAACTGAGTCGATCTAGACGTGTGTGTCCGTCGGTCCGTCTGTCCATTATAATTTGTAAACACGAAACAGGGCACAGTTATGGACCAATCTTCACGAATTTTTGCATGTAGGATGGGATGTGGCCAATGAAGACCCCTATTGTTTTTGGAAAAGATTGGTTAATATTTTGGGGATGAAATGGACCAAATATTAAAATTTTGTCGGTTTTTCTGGTCGCTCTAGAAGCCGCAATAATGGCCCCAATATCGTGAAATTTTGCATGGAGAAGGGGATCAGGCCAAAGAATAAGCATGCCTGTTTTGATAAAGATCGGTCAATATTTAGGGGTTCCGTGGCAGTTGTGTAGGGTATCGTATGGTCGGCCCCGTCCGACTATACTGCTCCGCTCACTGGTTTATGAATAATAAAAGAAGAAGAGGTTTTCTATGGCCAGAAGAGGTATTCCAGGGATATAAAAAGTCTTCTATGGATAACAGCAGTCTTTTACGACAGTTTTATATTCCTTAAAGAGGTTTTCAAAATGCCCACATGGGTTGGTACCCTTATATGTGGGAGCATTATCGAAACGTAAACCGTTTTTAGATAACTATTGGCAGGAAGAGTTAAGAACCTTTGAAAAATTCAAAATAAAATTAAAGTCGATATTTTGGTCAATATTTATAAATTTTGCTATAGAGATTTTATACTCAATGAGAATCCAAAATAAAAACTTAAAGCCAATTTGGTTGAAACACGGGTCCGAACTTCTCAAAATACGAAATTTTAGATTTTTGCCTAATTTAAACGGTATATATCCAAATTGGTGAATGGTATCATATAGTCACCGTCGGACTTTCTGAAATTCCCTTACGCTTTTGTAATATTGTAGATGTAGATTCGGTTCTGACCTTAAGAAGACAGGGGATGAAATATCAATTGAACCAAAAAAAATTACACAATTTGCGTTCTATGACATATATATCTAAACCAGATCGACATAGACCGGAGATGTTCACAGTATATCCAAGAGGAATGGTTGGCCTTTAAATTGATACCAATTATATTAATGTATATAATCTGATGTGTGAGCTATATATAAATATTTAGGGGGATCTACGTCTAATATTATTTAGTATTTACTGTTGAAATATCGGACTGTCAATGATCGGCAATATTTAGTGGGTCATATGATCCAAGTCTTTTGTATTTAAAAGAACAAATTTTGAATTTTATCGCTTAAATCTTCACTCCGTGAAAACATGACTCGGAAAAGACATCAGGATAAAAACGAGGAGCTTTAGTTTTAATCAGCCAAGAATAGAAATATGACCAGGAAATTTGATCCCAGTGGTCGGCCTCATCCGTTTATACTGCTCTGCCCAACGGTTTAAATTTGTTTTTCATTTAATAGGGCAAACCAATGCGTTATTACTCCACTCAGCATAATTTTTTTACCACTCCGTTTAAAATATTTTCACCCCTCTGTTGGCACATTATACATATGTATATAGAATAAATAATTGAAACCTGCATGAAAATTACTATAATTATGTGTTTTCTTCTTCTTTTTCTAATTGCAAATGCTAATTTCTTATGTTACTCAAGGTGACAATTTCTACCTCTTTCACACAGGTGTTGATAATAGCTTAGGAAGAAGAAAAAATGCAATTAATGTTTTTTACAAACGGAAACATGGTGTCAAGTGCTGTAGATTGTAATATTCCTCTTTTATTTAAAAGAAAATGAGAAAAAGGAATGACAAAAGAGAATTCACGTATACGTGATTCGTAATAAGTTGACAGTAGCTAATTTCAAATTTCTTACCTTTTATAAGAACATTGCGAATATTTCAGAAAAGCCATTGTCGCAACTGATATTCAGAAGATGAATCGGAAAGGAATTAGTAATCGGTAAAAAATTATGTTCCAAGTTTAATACGATTTTTATACCCTTCACCACACTGTGTTACAGGGTATTATGTCTTTGTGCATATGTTTGTAACAGGCAAAAGGAAACGAGATAGACACATGGTTCCTTTTGAGAATATGCATAGAATCACTTTCTAAGTCGATTTATGCATGTCCGTCCGTCTGTCTGTCCATGTTAAATTGTAAACAAAGTACAAGTCGCATTTATGATCCGAATTGGATGCAATTAGGCATAGGTCACTTATTCGGCCCAAGGACGAACCCTATTGAAATTGGGAAAAATCGGTTCAGATTTAGATATAGCTCCCATATGTATATTTAACCGATTTAATGTAAACGGTCCCTATATATCTTTCGATTTGCTCGAAATTAGGTACAGTCTAATCATTTATGTCTAGAATGATGTCTGCCGAGTTTCGTGAAAATCGGTCCAGATTTAGATATAGCTTCCATATGTAGTTTCGTCCGATTTTATGTAAATGGGGCACCAAAGTCACTATATGTATTTCGATTTCCACGAAATTTGGCATATCGTACTGAATTAAGCCTATAGTAATGTCTGCCAAGTTTCGTGAAAATCGGTCCACATTTAGATATAGCTCCCATATATAGTTTCGTCCGATTTCATATAAATGGTGCCCCAAAGTCACTATATGTCTTTCGATTTCCACGAAATTTGGCATATCGTACTGAATTAAGCCTATAGTAATGTCTGCCAAGTTTCGTGAAAATCGGTCCACATTTAGATATAGCTCCCATATATAGTTTCGTCCGATTTCATATAAATGGTGCCCCAAAGTCACTATATGTCTTTCGATTTCCACGAAATTTGGCATATCGTACTGAATTAAGCCTAGAGTGATGTCTGCCAAGTTTCGAGAAAATTGGTCCAGATTTAGATATAGCTCCCATATATTGTTTCGTCCGATGTCATGTAAATGGTGCACCAAAGTCGCTATATATATTTCGATTTGCACGAAATTTGGCATAACGTTCTGAATTGAGCCTATAATGATGTCTGCCAAGTTTCGTGAAAATCTGTCCAGATTTCTATATAGCTCCCATATATAGTTTCGTCCGATTTCATGTAAAAGGTGCACCAAAGTCGCTATATATCTTTCGATTTGCACGAAATTTGCCATAACGTACTGAATTGAGCCTAGAGTGATGTCTGCCTTGTTTCGTGAAAATCGGTCCAGATTTAGATATAGCTCCCATATATAGTTTCGTCCTATTTCATGTAAATGCTGCACCAAAGTCCATATATATCCTTCGATTTGCACGAAATTTGGCAAAGCGTTCTGAATTTAGTCCAGACTGATGTATGCCAAGTTTCGTGAAAATCGGTTGAAATTTAGATATAGCTCCGTTATATTACAGATTGATTTTAAGTAATTGACGCACCAAGTATCCAATATATGGCTGATAGGAACAAAACGTTCGGAAATTAGTATAACCTAACCTGCGACAAGTTTGTTTGAAATCGCTTAATATTTGGATAGAGCTTCCATATATATTTTCCTCCGATTTCAAGTAAATTAGGCATCAAACTCCTCATGTTAGTCAGATTGACATCAAATTTTGCACAACTTAAAAAATTGAGCATAGAATTACGTTGTTGCGTTTTCTAGAAGTACAGACATAGCCCAACGGATGACCTATTTATATTTGTTTGAAGTCGATTTACATACTTTATGGATAGATCTAGGTAGATTCACATTTAGATAAATATCACATATTTTATTTCATCCAATTTCATGTTAATAGTCCTGTTTAATATACCCATAGTGGTGAAGGGTATCATATAGTCGGCCCGTCCGACTTTACTACTTTCCTTACTGGTTGAATTTGCAGGAAGTGTATATTTATGTAAAATATAAAGCTCTTGTTTAAATCAAAACTGTGATGTCCGTTTCGGATCAGAGTCTATCAGTCAGAGTCGGTAAATTTTTAAACGTTGAGTAAAATAGTAGATTAGGAGGCAGGTCTTGTAAAAATACTACTCCTTTAAATTTAGTTTTGCAAAAACATAACACAATTTAGAGAAAATGTATCAACCCTTCTTCATGTTATTCTATTCAAGGGGGAGTATGTCATTTCTTCCTCCTTTCCGTTCACATTTCTAAAGTAATTTAATACTAAATTTAATATTACCATTGTTGTAGATATTTCATTCATAGTAGTTCTTAATTTAGAACGTGACACACATAGCTGTCACTTTAATTTGTTCGTTGAACCAACAACAAAAAACGTGTTAAGGTAATTATTCATACGTTTTTACATGAAGAGTTAGTGAATAGCCTAAGCATACACTAAAAGTACTCTGGGGTCACATTAAATCGTCATTTAAAATATTGCATAGAATAATGCAACACATTTTGTAACTGACATTTTGATATACATTTTATTTGACCAGTTGTAAAGTAGACGAATTTAAAAAAATTAAATTGAGAAATAAATTTGTTACAAACCAAGCCCTTAGCTAGATGTGGAAAAAAAATATTTGTGAAAAAATGCACTTAAGGCTATGCTGTAAAAAATACTTTTAACAAATCCTTGCATAAGGCTGGTCTTTTAAAAACTAGTTTGAAACAAATCAACGCATATGACTGAACCTTGAAGAAAAAATATTATTTATAGCTTAAAACTAATATTTTTCGAGTGAATATTTAATGAACATTTTTTCCAGGATCCCCACAAAATCTGGTTTTTCTGATGAAGTTTTAAAAAATATTTTTTTGAGAACTCGTCGATATTTCAAAAGAATATCTTTTCTATTTGCATTTTTAAAATTATAATTTTGAGTACCAACGGAAGAGTGAATTTGGTAAAGAATATTTTTAAGGACCAAAGCATGAAGTAAATTTGCTAAACAATATTTTATAAGAACTAATACAAGCAGTGGATTTTTTCAAGAATTTGTCGCAGATTTTTGAATAATATTTAATTTTTAAATTTTTTAAGGAAAATTTTTTTCAAGGACCAGCGTAAGGTGTTAATTTGTTAACGAATATTTTTTGTAAGGTTTACTCAAGAATATTTTTAAGACAAAACCAGTAAGGAAAGTAGTAAAGTCGGACTGGGCCGACTATATGATACCCTTCACCACTTTGGGTACATATGTATCCGAAAAGACGTCGTCTTTTTTACGGAATTTTGACATGAAATTGAACGAAGTTAAACATGTGATTTTTATATCTTTCTGGAACATATGCTAAATTTCATTTCATTTGGGCAAGTTTAGAGTCGTTTGCGCACAGTGGGACCGATTTGTGTAAATCGATTTAACGGAAACTTGACACACGATATTCGGTATGATATACTGTTTAAAATTTAATCTCAATAAATAAGTCGAAATTATATATGGAAGCTACGAGAACCGATTTGAAGCAAACTTGCCAGAGATTAATTTATACTAATTTCAATACGTTGTGTCAATCGGCCTAGCTGTGGATCTTTAGTGCACAATTTACTTAAAATTGGACGAAAATATATATAGGAGGTGTAAACATCATTCTAGACTTAATTAAATACGCTATTCCAAAATTCGTGCAAATCGAATGCTTTTCAGAGACGTTGGTGCATCATTTACCTAAAATCGGGCGAAAATATATATGGGAGCTATATCTAAATCTGAATCGATTTTCAGGAAACTTAGCACACATCATTCTAAACGTAATTCAATACGCTATACCAAAATTCGTGCAAATCAAATGATTTTTAGAGACTTTGGTGCACCATTTACCTAAAATCGGGCGAAACTATATATGGGAGCTATATCTAAATCTGAACCGATTTTAACGAAATTTAGCACACATCGTTTTAGACTTAATTAAGTACGCTATGCCAAATTTCGTGCAAATCGATGGATATATAGGGTCTTTGGTACACAATTTACCTAAAATCGGGAGAAACTATATATGGGAGCTATATCCAAATCTGAATCGATTTTCACGAAACTTGGCACACATCATTCTACACCTAATTCAGTAGGCTTTACCAAATTTCGTGCAAATTGAAAGATATTTAGGGACTTTGGTACCTCATTTATCTTAAATCGGACGAAAATATATATGGGAGCTATATCTAAATCTGGACCAAATTTTCCCAATTTCAATAGGGTTCGTCCTTGGGCCAAACAAATGAGCTGTGCCAAATTTCATCCAATTCGAATCATAAATGCGACCTGTACTTTGTTTACAATTTAACATGGACAGACGGACGGACGGACATGCATAAATCGACTCAGATAGTGATTCTGTGCATATTCTCAAAAGGAACCATGGGTCTATCTCGATTATTTTTGCCTGTTACAAACATATGCACAAAGACATAATACCCTGTACCACAGTGTGGTGAAGGGTATAAATATTCTTGGACCAACACAAGTCGTGCATTTTTAAAGAATATTTTTAAATACCAAATCAAGTCGAGAACCAGTGAGCGGAGCAGTATAGTCGGACGGGGCCGACCATACGATACCCTACACAACTACCACGAACTCTAACTTTCTGAGGATGTTTATTCCGAGTCTGAGTAATATTTCGTGATATTTGCCCCCTCTTGTCCGATTAGAGGTTAACAACACCTCTTCCTTACTTTTTTTGAATATTCAGTACAGTCCTTCTAATTACTTGACCAGATTACCTTCACAGTGGGTTGTGTTGTGATTTTTGGATTATACTCTACTCGAAAACACACAAAAAATTATATTCTCCGTCCATTTCATCCCAAAATTTTAATCTGATCATCACCGAAAATTATAGGCGTTGTTCTTGACCATAACTGGAACCTCATGAACAATTTCAAAGCCATCAGCGCGATACTTCTCCCTCTAATGTGGTAATGGGTTACTAAATAATATCTGAATACGTAAGCACCTGTAAATATTTGACTGTAACTCCCACATCTGAGTAGATACATCACTATATTTGGTATCAATTTAAAGGCCAACCACTCCTCTTGGATATGCTATCAACTCCTGGGTTCTACATCCTCCAGGAGTAAATATATATGCCATAGAATACAAATTTTGTCATTTTTCACACAAAAGTCAGGGTCCATTTGACCCGCTAAATATTGACCGATCTTTATCAAAACATGCATCCTTATCCTCTGGCCCGATCCCCTTCTCCATGCAAAAATTCGCGGTGTTTGGGCCATAATTGCGGCCTCTGGAGCGACCAGATAAACCGACAAAAATTTAGTATTTGGTCCATTTCATCCCCTAAATATTAACCGATCTTTTCCAAAAACAATAGGGGTCTTCATTGGCCAGAACCCATCCTACATGCAAAATTTCGTGAAGATTGGTCCATAACTGTGGCCTGTATCGTGTTTACAAATTATAATGGACAGACGGACGGACGGACGGACACACATGTCTTGATGGACTCAGCTAGTCGAGATATGACGATCGGTATACTTAAAGGTGGGTCTAGGACCAATATTTCGCGGCGTTACAAACATTTGGGGCTGCACAAAGCTATAATACCCTGACAACATAGTTGTGTAGGGTATAATTAACAAATATTTTTAATCACTCAAACAAATCGTGGATTTTTAAAGAATATATTTTTGAAGGCTAAAATTATATACAATAATTTTTAAAAATCTTGATTATTTGATTTAAAAAGTGTTACATTTTAATTTGCGCTTGCGATGATGACCCCATATTGCGGTGTGGCTGGTACTTGGCATGTTTGTACATTTCTATTCAACCTTATTTTCCAATTAACGCACCCTTAGGTGGGCAATGTGGATTTCATTTGTTATCAAGTGCATGAATCTTCATAAGCAAGCATGCATGTTCATCTACAAAATTCAAATTGGCCTAATTAACTAATGTCGGTTACCCTGCTACCCACACAGAAATCTAGGAGAACATTTCAGGACATCAAGTGTTTGAAATGGTGGAGTTGGTTTGTAAAATTGCATGACCACAGTATTTTTTTTAAAGCTACTCTCTGGTCTCCCAGGCTCACATTCTCTCTCTCTCTCTCTTTCCATACCTACAATTTATATTCTTAGTTCCATGAGTAACTGGCTTTCTGTCCACACAAACCATAACCATAAAACATACTTTAGTTAATTGCCAACCGTTTTCCTTTAGGTTTGTACCCAACTAAATAGGTGTGTGTGTGTGCTATTTCATTTCACGCAAATTCCAGGTGACATCCCACTTTAGTGTAGACACTATTTAAATGCATAAGCTTCTTATGATACACACAGTTAGCAGATTTTTAATTATAACTTCAAGCATTTACATTAGTTGGAACGTTTAAAAATTGTCCACAGACACGAAGAGGGCACAGAGGCCTTTTTCTTGCATACACGCACCTATTTCACACGCATACATTAGCATGCTAGAGGGAACAGGCATGAATATGATGAAAAAGGAACTGTTGCAACTCTCCCCCGGAAGGGCAATACCATTTGGAGTATCATAATTATTGTTTGTCGTACTTTGGACTATCCGAATTTTCCAATGTAAATAGGACGTATTTAGACATTTTAAGGTTCTAGAATATCGAAGAAACAATGAAAAAATTCAATATATAAATGTGGTATTTTTAAAGTTTTAGCTGCAGTTTTCATCTGTAATTGGGCGTACCAAGTTCTTTGAAAATAAAAATGTTTTTTTATAGAAGACTGTGGGTATATGTTCATGCTATGGTTTGGAACGCACTTAAATATCTCTTCCCATATTCTGCATTTTTAAGAATTTTGTAATATATTTATAAAACCATTTCGATATTAGCATCATGTTTTGACGAAGCACTTAAGCCATATATTGGATCCTTGGTGCGTCAGTTACTTAAAACCAATCTATAATATAAGGGAGCTATATCTAAATCTATACCGATTTCCTCGAAACTTGGCAGACATAATTCTAGGCTCAATTCAGTACGTAATGCCAAATTTCGTGCAAATCGAAAGATATATAGGGATTTTGGTGCACCATTTACATGAAATCGGACGAAACTATATATGGGAGCTATATCTAAATCTGGACTGATTTTCTCGAAACTTGGCAGACATCATTCTAGGCTCAATTTAGTACGTTATGCCAAATTTCGTGCAAATCGAAAGATATATGTGGACTGAGGTGCATCATTTATATTCAATCGGACGATAATATATATGGGAGCAATATCTAAATCTGGACCGATTTTCACGAAACATTACAGACATCACTCTACGCTCAATTCATTACGTAATGCCAAATTTCGTGCAAATCGAAAGATATATAGGGACTTTGTTGGACCATTTACATAAAATCGGACGAAACTATATATGGGAGCTATATCTAAATCTGGACCGATTTTCTCTAAACTTGATAGACATCACTCTAGGCTCAATTCAGTACGTTATGCCAATTTTGGTGCAAATCGAAACATATATAGGGACTTTGGGGCACCATTTACATGAAATCGGACGAAACTATATATGGGAGCTATATCTAAATCTGGACCGATTTTCACGAAACTTGGCAGACATCATTCTAGGCTCAATTCAGTACGTTGTACCAAATTTCGTACAAATCGACAGATATATAAGTCTTTAGTGCACCATTTACCTTAAATCGGACGAAAATATATATGGGAGCTATATCTAAATCTGAACCGATTTTTCCCAATTTCAATAGGGTTCGTCCTTGGGCCAAATAAGTGACCTATGCCAAATTTCATCCAATTCGGATCATAAATACGACCTGTACTTTGTTTACAATTTAACATGTACCACAGTGTGGTGAAGATTATAAAAAGTTCGACCGGACCGCGTTTACCGATATGTCGGTAATTTAGTATAAATGGGTTATTAAAGGCTAATATACTATGTATAGGTATATCAGCCTTCATGAAAGGTTTTAGATACATTTTTGGAGGTTAGAACACATTTTTACCGAAATGTTTCTATATAGGTTAAATTTCTTATATAGACAATACATAAAAACTTTTTACACAATTTTCCATATCAGTAGATGTTTTGATATCATATGTTCATCGAACTTACATAAGAGATAGATCTTACTAAGCAAAAAAATGGAGTACATGGTTTTGGGTGCAACATCCTTAAAGTTCAATCCTTGGCGAAAAAAAAACAAATTCCGTACAGTTAACATTTACGAATTATGGCATGATGGAACTTATGACAAACATGTCGCTTATAAGATTTTAGATTGAGTCCCTAAAGACAAAAAATCGATATTCGGATATTCCTGTCGTCTTTTTCTACTTTTTCTCGATCCCTGCTCAGGAAACTATATGGACCTATCGTGAATTTGTACATATGTGTTCATAATAAACTCGATATGGGCTTTAATCTTTCAATGAATTCATGGTAAAACATACTGAGGTAATGTCGTTTCGAATTAATCTCTTATTTGTAACATCACAGAGTTTGATATTTTTATTAAGACCAAATCCAGTAACATATTCTTTTTTTAAGTGCAATATCCCTTGTCTTCTTCCTACATGTTACCCTTTACCTACTTTGTAATCAGCATACACCTTCAATCCGTTTACACTACCACAAATTAAAAATTCAAATCCCACAACAAATCTCAGCCCTTTTAAATACAATTGAAACGTTTAAAGAACATTTTAAAATAATCTCTGATTTCCATTTCTGCTGTGATTTGCTCTGCTCCCCTCAAAAAATTAGTCCATAACCAAACTACTTAAAGAACAACAGCTTTAAGTTGTTGTTTCGTTTTGTTTTTGCTTTTCTTCTATTTTTTATATTGTAGTTCAGCAGAAGGATACAAAATGTTGCGTTATTAAATAGAGCAGAAAGTTAAGAAAGTTTCGAGCAAAGTGTTCGCAGAGTGTAACAACGAACGCCCTTGGGAAATGAATGGTAAATAGCATTTGAAATAACACTCACAGCTTTTATTTCGCCATGACTTATCAAAAACATAGCAAACTTTTCAAAACGTAATAATTATTTTCACATTAAAGTAAGAGAATATGTTCACTTTTAAAATGTGAAGAATTAATTAAGAAGCAGAGGTGTGTGAAATTAGAAAAGGTAGAAAAATAGAACTACAATAGGTAGAGATAAAATTACAATGTATAACAATTTAAAAACCAGTAAGGAAAATAGTAAAGTCGGACTGGGCCAACTATATGATACCCTTCACCACTTTGGGTATATTCAACAGACGAATCCTAACAGACGTCGAATTTTTGAAGGACCATTAACATGAAAATGGATTCATAAACATGTCATTCCTCAACATATTCTAAATTTTTCATTTGGTCGCTTGGTTGCTTCTTAAAATGCGACAAAATTCTGTAAATCAATTCAGTACGTTGTGCAAAATTTACTTAAAATCGGACGAAACTATATATATGGGAGCTATATCTAAATATAAAATCGACTTGCCACACTTTATGTTATAGTAACTTCAGTACGTAGTGCAAATTTTGTGCCCATTGGACCCACCTTGGTGAAGCATTTATATCCAACTTCTATGTTAACATTTGTGTAAATTTTTTGTAAAATCGGACGAAAATGTATATGTAAAAGCTATATCAAAATCTGAACTGATTTCAATGAGACTTTAAGATTAACTTATATAGACTACAGTTTATTGTACAAAATTGTGTGGCAATCGGACAAACTTTGGGTCCTTAGTGTACAATTTACATAAAATCGAAAGAAACCAGTCGGACTGGGCCGACTATATGATACCCTTCACCACTTTCGGTATATTTTACATATGTATTCTAAAAGACGGCGCGTGGTTGTTACATTATCTATATCTGAACCGATTTCAGGAAAACTTGCCAGAGACTATTTTATATTAAATCAGTATGTTGCGTCAATCGGCCTAGCTATGGTTCTTTTCTCGAAGCTTAGCAACAACATTTTAGAATTAATTCAATACCCTATTCCAAAATTCATGCAAATCGAAAGGTATATAGGGACTTTGGTGCACCATTTACATAAAATCGGACGAAAATGGGAGTTACATCTAAATCTGAATCGAGTTTCACGAAACTTTGCACACATCATCCTAGACTTAAGGGGACCCCCCCATTCTCGGAGTAAAATTTTTTGTTGATATAATTCAAATCTACACTGATTAAAGAATGTCTCTACAAAATTTCAAGTTAAAATCTCAATAACTCTTGAAGATATAGCCGATTTATTGTGTCAGCATCAAGTGACGGCTGAAGGGCTTCTCAACTTTAAACGCGTTTTTCTCTAAACATTTTTTTGCGAATGGCGGGCACGATAACTCAAAAACTAATAATCCAATCGGTTCCAAATTTTGCAACGTTTCTCTGGGAGTGTATAGCTCTCGTATGAACTAGGATAAAGCCAATCGGTGAAAATCTTTCTTATTTTTTAACTTGGTTTTTGGTAAAAAAATCGGCGATTTTCCAAAAATATTTTTTCAAAGGTCCGCCATTTTGTTAATTTTAGAGCGAAGTCAATAATCCTAGTTCATACGAGAGCCAGACATGTACTCTTTCTAACACCGTTGGAATTTTCGGATTCCGATGTTCCAGTGAAGAGTTATCATGCCCGCCATCAAAAATAAGGACTTTCCATTAATTACAAAAAACAACAACAAAACTATAACAAAAATTTTTTGTAAATTATTTTTCTTCTCTTTTAAATCTTCAAATATATATGTGCAAAGTTACAAACCTTAACAAGCATTGGTATTGATTTACCAGCCCATTGAAAATCTTGAAAAATTAAAATCGAGAATGGGTGGGGTTCCCTTAATTCAGTACGCTATGCAAAATTCGTGCAACTTAAAAGATTTCCAGTGACATTCGTTGACTATTTACCAAAAATCGGGCGAAGCTATATATGGGTGCTATATCTAAATCTGAAACGATTTTCACGAAACTTTGCACACATCATTCTAGACTTAATTTAGTACGCTGTGCCAAATTTCGTGCAAATCGGAAGATATATAGGGACTTTGGTACACAATTTACCTAAAATCAGCCCAAGATATATATTGGAGCTATATCTATATCTGAACCGATTTTCACGAAACATATCACACATCATTCTAGACCTTATTCATTACGCTGTGCCAAATTTCGCAAAATATATAGGGACTTTGGTGCACCATTTACCTTAAATCGGACGAAAATATAAATGGGAGCTATATCTAAATCTGAACCGATTTTTCCCAATTTCAATAGGGTCCGTCCTTGGGCCAAACAAATGGGCTGTGCCAAAATTCATCCAATTCGGATCATAAATGTGACCTGTACTTTGTTTACAATTTAACACCAACAGACGAACAGACGGGCGGACGGACATGCATAAATCGATTCAGAAAGTGATTCTATGAATATTCTCAAAAGGAACCATGGGTCTATCTCGATTATTTTTGCCTGGGTATAAAAATATATAGGAGCTTTATCTAAATATATATGGGAGCTATATCTAAATCTGAACCGATTTATCTCAATTTCAATAGGGTTCGTCCTTGGGATAAATAAGTGACATATGCCAAATTTCATCCAATTCGGATCATAAATGCGACCTGTACTTTGTTTACAATTTAAAATATATTTACAACCAGTAGTGGAAGAAAAAATGCCCACCGGGCGTATGAAGAATATCAGTACGTATACGCCACAATTAATTGAATTGTATGAAATATACTTATGTACCCCCTATGTTTCATATGAGATTTATAATTTTATATTAATTTGACTGGTTAGTATGGTGGTACTGAATTGGGGATGTAATAAAAAGATTCATTCAAAATAAAAATCTCTATGTGATTTTATTTTCCTTTCCCTCTTACTCCTCCATTGTATACAATATGGCCATAACATTAAATTACTTTTAATACACAATAAATCCAACATAATTAATTTTATTTGAAAACTTTTTTGATTTTAGTTCCATGAATATTTTATATCAATGTTTATGAGTACGGCATAAGAGTTTATCTTCATAATGACTACAGTTTTGCACCTACCAGCATAACAAGGATTAGCAGGGATTATTTTCATAGTAAATATTGCTACTGTTGTTGGCTGTTTATGAGAAAAGCCCCTGTATTATTTCCAAACCCCTTCTACTCCTACACACATAACCACTAATAGGGTTATTCAATTTTGAACGAATACATACATGTCATAATCTATTTATGCATTTACATATGTGTATGCATTGAGTAAGTGTGTGTGCAGGTAATTGTCAAAGATAATTAGCAAAATAAATTTTGTAATAAAGTAACATAATCATCAGTTTAGGAGTCTCGAATATAACTGCATGTTTACAACTTCTATCATACGATGAAGGGTGCATTAATAATTATAATAAATATTATTAATAAAATAATTTCTGAAAATAAGTTTTTAGATTCAATAGAAGTCAGATATGTCAAATTTCAGCCATTTCAATGAGAAATTTCAACCAGTAAGGAAAGTGGTAAAGTCGGACGGGGCCGACTGTATGATACCCTTCACCACTTTGGGTAAATTCAACAGATGAATCTTAACAGACGTCGCATTTTTGATTTTCACGAAACTTAACACACATCATTCTAGACTTTATTCAGTACGCTGTACAAAATTTCGTGAAAATCGAAAGGTATATAGAGACTTTGGTACACCATTTTCTTTAAATCGGACGAAAATATATATGGGAGTTATATCTAAATCTGAACCGATTTTCACGAAACTTAGCACACATCATTCTAGGCTTAATTCAGTACGCTGTGCCAAATTTCGTGCAAATCGAGAGATATTTAGGGACATTGGTGCACCATTTACCTGAAATCGGACGAAAGTATATATGGGACCTATATATAAATCTGAACCGATTTTTATGAAACTTAGCACAGATCATTCTAGGCTTAATTAAGTACGCTGCGCCAAATTTCGTGCAAATCGAAAGATATATAGGGACTTTGGTGCACTATTTACCTTAAATCGGACGAAAATATATATGGGAGCTATATCTAAATCTGAACCGATTTTTCCCAATTTCAATAGGGTTCGTCCTTGGGCCAAATAAGTGACGTATGCCAAATTTCATCCAATTCGGATACTAAATGCAACCTGTACTTTGTTTACAATTTAACATGGACAGACGGACAGGCGGACGGACATGCATAAATCGACTTAAAACGTGATTATATGCATATTCTCTAAAGGAACCATGGGTCTATCTTGATTCCTTTTGCCTGTTACACACATATTCACAAAGACATTATACCCTGTACCACAGTGTGGTGAAGGGTATAAAAAAAACAAATTACAAGGAATGTGGTTGAAAAACGCGCTCAAGAACCCCAAAATACCAAAAATTGGGGGCTACCCTTATATGGGGGTTACCCGAATAAATTGACCTATATTTATAATTTATAGTGGAGAGATTTGCTACCTAATAAGAACTCGACGTACTAAATTACAGTCAATTCGGTCGAAAAATACGATGGAGTAATTTGGTACCCAATAAGAACCCAATGTACAACATTTCAGAGAATTCAGTTATAAAACAAGCTCAAGAACCCCAAAATACCAAAAATTGTGGGTACCCTTATATGGGGACTATCCGAAATAATTGACCTATATTTATAATTTTTAGTAGGGAGATTTGCTACCCAATAAGAACTCAAAGTACCAAATTTCAGCGAATTCGGTAAAGAAACGTGCTAAATAACCTCAAAATACCGAAAATTGGGGGGTACCCTTATATGGGAGCTATACCTAAACGTGGACCGATTTTCTCCAATTTCAGTAGGGTTGTCCTTGGGCCAATTAAGTGACCTGTGCCAAATTTCATCCAAATCGGATCATAATTGCTAACAAAAATACATGGACGGACGGACAGACGGACATGCATAAATCGCCTCAGAAAGTGATTCTATGCATAATCTCAAAAGCAACCATGGGTCTATCTCGATTATTTTTGCCTGTTACAAACATATGCACAAAGACATAATACCATGTACCAAAGTGTGGTGAAGGGTATAACAATACTGAAAATGGGGTGGAACCTCTCTGTGGGGGCTATATCAAAAACTTACACCTTAAAAATACTTACATTTTTTCATTCATAATTCAAAATTTTTTGTATATTTGTATGTATCTCAGCCCTCAATAACAGCTTCAAATCAAACCCTTCAAAATCAAATTACAGATGGTAGAAACCTTCAGAATACCGAAAATGGGTCGTTGCAGTTATATAGTAGTTATACCAAATCTTAAGCCGATATGGGTAGTTATATGAGGGTATTATGCCTATTTGTCCTAGACCCATCTTTTACAATACCAATTGTCACTTCATAACTAACTGAGTACATTTAGAAATGTGTATTCGTCCGTCCGTCTGTCCATTATAATTTGTAAACACGACACAGGCCATAGTTTTGTACCAATCGCCAGGAAATTTTGTATGTAGGACGGGTTCTGACCAAAGAATATCCATATAATGCCGGTTAATAGTTAGGGGATGAAATGGGCCATTTTTGTCCGTTTTTCTGGAACTCCAGAAAAACAGACGAAATAAAACTGGAGTGAGCGAAAGATGGCAGGATGTTGAATTATATTCGGTTAACAGGTTGAAAATGTGACCAAATATTCTAGAGTCTCCGAATATAAATCCTAACCTGACCAAAAAAGACCCCTATTTTTAGTAATGATCAGTTAATATTAAGTGAATGAATTGGACCAAAAACTGTATTTTTGTCTGCGAACTTTTAATATGGGGTAAGGGGATTTGCACAAGGAACAATCATGGCTCTTTTTAAAACAATCGGTCAATATTTAGCGGGTAAGATGAACCGAAATTTTGTGCGAAAAATGGAATATTTTTCATTCTTTGGTCGTTCTAGAGGTCATAATATTTCCCAATTTTACATGAGGTTCCGGTTATGGTCACGGATGACCCCTATAATTTTCAATGATGATCGGATGATAAACTTTGAGGATGAAATGGGCAGAAACTTTATTTTTGTCTGGTTTTTAGTGGCTCGACGCAGTTATCACCTAACATCACAATTTTCCATGGGGAGGGCGACCTGATCAACTAATTCCAATGGATTTCTTTATAAGGAAGGTCAATATTCAGTTGGTTAAATGACTTAAAAAGTTTGTATGTAATATAACAAAATTTGAATCTTATGGAGTCATTTTTTACTTCAAGAAAACATGATTTGGAAAAGTTGTCGCAGAGGAGCTTTGGACAGCTAAATGGTCAAGAGAGAATACAAATATCGCGAAATATTACGAAAGGCTCGAAATATATATCAGCAAAAACTAAGAGCTCAGTGGTAGTTGGGTAGGGTATCATATGATCGGCACCGCCCGACTATACTGCTCCGCTCACATGTTTTTGTTACCTTATGAGAACCTAAAAAATCAAATTAGAACCAATTCGTTTAAAAATCTTGTACAAACCCCAAAAACGCCGAATGATATATGGTGGCTACCGGGAAACTTTGGCCAATATTGACAATCTTTGATAAGGAGATTTTCTACTCAATGATTATAGAAAATATAAGACGACAGACAATTTCGTTGAAATTCGTCTCGAAACACCTCAAAATACAGAAAGATGGGATGAACAGGTATAAAATGGGGTCTATTTTAAAAATGTGAGTTAATATTGATAATTTTTAGCACGAAGATGCTACAAATTGGAAAATTTGGCAAGATGGAATAATACTACTTATGATAATAATATTTAAAACAGCTATATAGTTAATTTTTAAATATATAGTTTGTTGTGAATTCAACTGTAATGTATTAGTAATGAATTCAGTCTAGGTATTCTGAAACATTAAACCCATATATTTGTGTTTATACATTTCGCAACTACCGCATATAAAATTGAAAACTATATTGGCTGTTACACATTTAATTACATGTTTACTACATTTTCCGATGACATTGTCTGTTCCACTGCATTAAAATAAATTAATTTATGACTTTGCTTGTTTCGAAATTGAAAATAATGTCTGGTTGGTATTGTTTAGATGCATAGGAACAGACTGTTGGTCATTGTATTTGGTGTGGCTTCGAATTACATTGGGAAATACTTCGAAACGTGTCGACTACATGTTGATATACGACCAACTAAATAAGTATAGAGCATAAAAAATAAGTTTGTCCACTTTTTTCAAGGACTATTGCGTATATTTTTCTAGTATTTGAACAAAAATTTAATATTAGGTTGGGGAAAAAGATATCCATTATTTTTCCGCCACATGACTTTACTGATAGATTTCTCGTAAAGTATCGATCAAACAGTTTCACATTTATGCTCGTTGGAAGGTTGACATTTCGCAGTAAAAAAATATGTTGCTGTTCTTTGTTTGGTGCATTCAGTTGTGAGTTACAGGGTGTTAAAAATGGAAGTGAACAAAGAGAAAAATTCGATACATTTTACAGTTTTTTTTTTTTGACAAAGGCAAAATGCAAGCCAAGCGGCTAAAATTGTGAATGGTATTTATGGTTTCATTACTGTAACAGCCAATTATGTGCAACCACATAAACCATTTACACAGAAGAACTTGATTTATTTTTCCCCAAACTATATAAAAATCCAGTGAGCGGAGCAGTATAGTCGGATGGGGCCGACCATACGATACCCTACAAATCTACCAAAGAACTCTATATTCCGAGCTTGGGTAATATTTCGTGATAGTTGCCTATAGAAAAAATATAAGATTTTGGCCCACTTCATCCCAAAATTATTACATAATTTAATATAAGTGGTATTAATTTAAAGGGCAATCACTCCTCTTGGATATACTATCAACTTCTCTGGTCTATGTCCTTCAGAAGTAAATATATACGCTATAGAAAACAAATTCTGTAATTTTTCACACAAAGGTCAGGGTCCATTTCACTAAATATTGACCGATCTTTATTAAAATAGGCATGTTTATTCTTTGGTCCGATGTTTGGACAATTATTGCAGCCTCTAGAGCGACCAGACAAACCGACAAAAATTAAGTATTTTGCCTATTTCATACCCTATATATTAACCGATCTTCATATAATTGACCCCGCTGACTTTAATACTTTATGATTCACATTGAATGCTACATAAAACTGCAGTTGCAAGTATCACAATTTCTAAAATTTTTATCTTGTGTGTTGTAAGCTACAATGAACCACAATGTTTCACACATAACCAGAAAAAAATTAAATTAAAAATCCGTTGACCTTGACAATCATCATAACACCCACAAAACTAGCAACAACAAAACCAAACCAATATTGGCCGATCTTTATCAAAATAGGCATGCTTATTCTTTGGCCCGATGTTTGGACCATAATTGCGGTCTCTGGAGCGACCAGAAAAACCGACAAAAATTAAGTATTTGGTCTATTTCATTCCCTAAATATTAACCGATCTTTACCATCGTGTTTACAAATTATAATGGACAACGGACGGGCACATATGTCTAGATCGAATCAGCTAGTCGAGAAATGACGATCGGTATACTTAAAGATTCTAGAATTAATATTTGGGGCAGCACAAAGCTATAATACCCTGGCAACATAGTTGTGTAGGGTATAATAATGTTTTTGATCCATTTGATTCCCTAAATTCCAATTACAATTATGGCGTGCGGTGGCTTGTACATTGTTTACAGAAAGACGGACAACCACACGTGTCTGAATCGATTCAGCTGGTGGAGATATGACGATCGGTATACTAAAAGTGGTTCTAGGGCCAAGTACTTAAGTACCTTTTTCCTTTGACCCGCTATATATTATGGACAATTATAAAAATAACTTTTTCATTTTTAAAGGACCAGTAAAATGAAATTGGATACATAAACATGTCATTCTGCAACCGATACTTAAATTTTCATTTGGTCAGATATAGAAGCTATATCTAAATCTGAACCGATTTTCAGGAAACTTACCACACATCATTATAGACCTAATTCATTACGCTGTGCCAAATTTCGTGCATATCGAAAGATATATAGGTAATCGGTAACCATTTACCTTAAGTCGGACGAAAATATATATGAGAGCTGTAACTAAATCTGAAGCGATTTTCTCGAAACTTAACATATATCATTCTAGACCTAATTCATTATGCTGTGCCAAATGTCGTGCAAATCGAAAGATATATAGGGACTTGGTGCACCATTTACATTAAATCGGACGAAAATATATATGGGAGCTGTAACTAAATTTGAAGCGATTTTCACGAAACTTACCACACATCATTCTAGACCTAATTCATTACGCTGTGCCAAATTTCGTGCACATCGAAAGACATATAGGGAATTGGTACATCATTTACATTAAATCGGACGAAAATATATATGGGAGCTGTAACTAAATCTGAAGCGATTTTCTCGAATCTTAACATACATCATTCTAGACCTAATTCATTACGCTGTGCCGAATTTGGTGCAAATCGAAAGACATATAGGGACTTGGTGCACCATTTAAATTAAATCGGACGAAAATATATATGGGAGCTATATCTAAATGTGAAGCGATTTTCACGAAACTCAATACACATCATTATAGACTTAATTCAATACGCTGTGCCAAATTTCGTGCATATCGAAAGATATATAGGGTCTTTGGTGCACCATTTACATTAAATCGGACGAAACTATATATGGGAGCTATATCTAAATCTGAACCGATTTTTACGATATTTCACGTACGTCATTCTAGGCCTAATACAGTACGCTATACCTACTTTCGTGCAAATCGAAAGATATATAGGGACTTTGGTGCACCATTCACCTAAAATCGGACGAAACTATATATGAGATCTATATCTAAATCTGAACCGATTTTCACGAAACTTGGCAGACATCATTCTAGGTTCAATTCAGTACGTTATACCAAATTTCGTGCGAATCGACACATATATAGATGCTTTGGAGCACCATTTACCTTAAATCGGATGAAATTATATATAGCTATATCTAAATCTGAGCCAATTTCAATAAGGTTCGTCCTTGGGCCAATAAATGAGCTGTACCAAATTTTATCCAAATCGTATGATAAATGCGACCTGTAGTTTGTTTACAATTTAACATCAACAGACGAACGGACGGACGGACATGCATAAATCGACTCAGAAAGTGATTCTATGCATGTTCTCAAAAGGAACGGTTTCCTTTTGCCTGTTACAAACATATGCACAAAGACATAATACCCTGTACCACAGTGTGGTGAAGGAATTTCAGCCGAATCTAACTTTTGTACCCTCTACTTGGGTTGGGTCTTCAAAATATCTTAATTTGGTCCCTTATATGATATCATCCAAATGTTGGCCTTTGGATATCGCTGTATTTCATTTCTTATTCAAAAAATTGATTCAATTTTAAATACACGTTCATAAAATGAGAGGATTATCCTCTTTCACCTACACAGCAAATCTTCCATTCATCTGACAAATTAAATTCATTTCAATTGTAAGCGCCACTCAATGAGATGATGTACCCTCGAATTCTGCTCTCCCACATGAAAGGAGCCAATGCCTATAATGTAACCTAATCCATTTGATTTCTCCCACCATTTCACCATTACCCAAAGGTGTAAAGGTAACTGCGGTTTTCCACACTTTGCCAATGAGTATCACAACCGCAGGTACGATGCCGTTAGCAATTAAATCAGACATTTGCCATAGTAGAGGGGTTAGCTAATAATTGGATATTGTCCAAGTTATAGTTTTTGTTGTTTGTTTATTAATAGAAACCTTTCTATTACCGCCATATGTCATCATCATCGACATGTAAAACTTGATGATAGTGATAATCGTCACAATGTGACCATTTGCAACTATACCCAATGGACAAATTATGCATATGGTTGTAATTGTTTAGAGAAAATAAAAGACCATTGTCGGGTAATGAAATTTAAAAATTCATCAGCACAAACTAACGACAATGACTAATGTGAACAACTTTTTTAATATGAGTGGACAATTTTGTTCTGTCTGAGATATATTGGAGGGTGGACGAGATAGTCCCATAGTTACTTTTGATAATATGTATTGAATCACCTTCTGACTCGTTTTATGCATATTCGTCCGTCGGTCCGACGAAGTACAAGTCGCATTTATGATATGACCCAAGGACGGAGCATATTGAAATTGGTTAAAATAGCTTCAGAATTAGATATAGTTTCATGCTATTTTACAATAGTGCACAAAAGTACCAAATTTTATCCGATTGAGATGAAATTGGGCCTGTAATTAATTGTCCTAAGGGTATCATTGTCCGTTTGGTACTTTTTAAATCATATTGAAAGCTACAGTTGCATGTATTACAATTTCTATCATTTTTAGGTTATATATTTTAAGCCTATAATGCATCACTTCGTTTCATATGTTACCAGATAAAAATTAAATTAAAAATCCGTTGACCTTGACCATCATCATAACACCCACAAAACTAACAAAACCAAACTAGCTGCACCAGTCTGACCCTTTTTCTAATTCCAACGATGTTGCTGCTTACACATTTGCATAGTATTCGTGAATTGTTGCCAAAAATGAATTATAAATGCTGATGTTTGTTTGAGTTCTCTCTCTCTCTCTCTTAGAATGTTCATATGAATAGATAATTAACATTGAATATATGTATGTATACTTTTGTTCATTGCAATATGTAAAAAGTGTTTCCTTTTGCGAACATTTCAAATGAATTTTATTTGCATTTTCTGGTGTCTAAAACTTGCGCGAACTAAGAAGTGTCACTTGAAAAAACAACTTTTTTTAGAAAGTAACCCCAGAAGAATATCCCGAACAGAAAATAATGGAACATGGTGAGAATTTACGAGATCTGCTTCTACTTTATATTTATGAAAAAAGTATTACAAAAATGAGAAATTTTGAATTTCGGGATATATGTCTATTTAAGTCTCTATTGGTTCCTAAATTAACCCATTGTTCCTAGATTTTTCTTTAAACACATTTAAGTGAGACTATATGACACCAATATTTAAAACATCAAATTTAAATATCTTCAAAAATAACATCCACTGCAAGAATTTGATATTTTTGAGTGTCATTGCGGTGGACAATTTTCTATGGCCTTGTATAGGCAGGAGACTATAGTCTGAATATTTTGTAGATATGTCTTATATAGAACACTTAAGAACCTTCAAGACACATACAACAATGCGATACCATATTAAGTCGTTGTTATATAGGGGTAATTGTATGCGAAGAGGTCCATGCTCACCCAAGAACCGATAACTTAAATTTCAGTCAGTTCGTCAAATCGAAATGTATGAAATTTTAATACTAAGAGTAATATTAGCGAATAATTGTAAACCGAAATCATTATTACTGCAATTTCTGTAGTTTCGAAGTTCGTAATAAACGAAGTTCATTTTATACCCTGCACTATCTGGCGAAGTTTGTATTAAAATTGTCATCCCGCTTGCAACACCGAACCATGTCTGTCTGTTCGTTGTAATCACGATAGATATTGCAACAGTTAAGATAGATTTTTTAAAATTTTGTTGTTACAAATGTTTGTTATTACAAATGGACCACGTTTTGCTCGCATTGTCCCCATATAAAGCAGCCGATCCTTTGAAGGTTTTAGCACTCATTTTTTAATGAAGTGAGTGCAATTTGACATTCTTAGAGGGTCAAACATACCTCTGCAGGAAATATTCAATACATGTAAAATTTTAGCCCAATATATTAAAGGCTTTGCAAGCATTTTCCCACAGAAGTGGCTCCAATTTGGCATTTCAGTTTAATTAAGGTTGAAACATATATTTGCAGAAATCTTCTATAGAAGTCCACGTTTTGATATAGCCTCCATATAAAGGCCATGTTATCTGAAGGGACTGTAATGTTCTTCATATAAAGCTTCATCCCTATTTTCGGTATAGTAAAAGTGTCATTCTCTCACAGAGGTGGCTGTAGTTTATATGTGCGGATTGCTGATAAATCAAGAACTCAATGCAGGACCAAGTTTTTACTTACACTCATGGATCTTATGGCATGGGATGGGGGATGGAAGGTCAAAATTCATGAAGAAAAAACGATTGGAATTTTTTATAATGTATACTCCTTGCACCACATGACGAGATTTTTATACTTTCAGCATTATGGCTAATGAGGGTGTTAAACTTTTCTACGACAAAAATGTCCTCATCGAAATTTTGATCTTAGACCCAAATGTTTCTTTGGATCAAATTCTTTTCAAACAATTTGGAGACGATGTACTAATGTCTGTTTGTCTGTCTGGCTCGAGCGCACGATAACTTTCGAAGGGAGTAATCGATTTTATCCAATCATGCAAATCGTACATCAAATTCGAAGAGGGGGAATGTCAGCCCACTATTTCTGGTGTCTCCCACTCCAAAATGATTAAAAATAAGCTGAAAATTAAACTTGTAGTATCCCGGACTCCGATTTGAGTCATACGTTGCACAATGTTTTTACCAAGCCTTTATATTGTTGGAAGGTCGGAATTATAGTCGTATTTCATTTAGTACCTCCCCTAAAAAGGGTAACAATTTTATATTTTTTTTTTAATCCCAACTTTGCTCATCGTAATATTTTTAGAAATTCTAGACCAAGTCGGTATACTCATTCTTGTACCAACCCTACAATATTTTGGAAAAATTTTACTTCTATATCAAATGAATGGAATGTCAGATACTACTTTTACCAAACCTTGACCATGTCATGCCTTCTGATACCTTCCCCACAAAATTTCACAATTTTGAAAATTTGTTAGGTTAATGCCAAACAAAAGCAATGTCCGATTTGACCCGACGTTTACCAAACCTAGATCATGTCTGAAGATTGGAGCCATCAGTTCGCTCCTTCTGCTAACTCCCAATGTTTTCAAAATATTGGCATATTGATACGTTGGCTAGATCAAATTTGGGAACATTTTTCAATCGACTTTTTATTTTACGTTCTTGTTGGGTGCTAAACCTTTTTACAAAATAATTACCACGTTTTGTTTTTTTTTTAATAATAGGATTTTATACACGATCGACTGAGAATCGAATTACCATTAATTATATATATTTGGTTCTCATCATTCTAACTAAAAATGGTCCACATTGGTCCAGGTTCAGGTAGAGTATCCATACAATGATTCCGCATAATTTTATTTTGTGGGTCCAGACTTTTGTGTGAAAAATTACAAAAATTTGCTTTCTATGTATATACGCCATTACTCCTGAAGGGCATAAAGTCGATAATTAGATAGTTTATCCAAGATGAGTTGTTGACCTTTAAATTGATACCAAATTAAATATTTAGAAATGTCTACGTATTATGATATTATTTAGTAACCCATTACCGCACTAGAGGTCAGAAATATAGGACTGATCGCTATAACATTTTACAGGTTTTCTAGTCTGTCTAGGGGACATATTTATAGGCCGAACATCATAAATTGTGCACGGGGTCTACTATTGAGAATGGCTGTTTGTTTTGGTCGATATTTAGGGGGCCAATTGATTGAAGACATTTCTGTATAAAGTAAGAAAATTTTAATCTTATTATTCAAATGTTCTGGGAAAAAAATATGAGTTGTAGACCTCTAATCGGCCAAGAGAGTGAAAACATCGAAAATGTTTTCTGTAAAAAAATGGTGCTTAGCTTCTGAGGACTTTTTCTATAGAAAAAATGGGCGCTCAGCTTCTGGGGGCTTTTTCTATAGAAAAAAAATGTCCTCAAATTCTTAGGATTTTTTTTCTATAAAAAATAGTCCTCAGCTTCTGAGGACTTTTTTCTATACAAACAAATTGGTCCTAAGCTTCTGAGGAATTTTTTCTATAGAAAAATATTGGTCATCATATATACCTCAGCTTCTGGAGGCTATTTTTCTATAGAAAAAATGGTCCTCAGCTTCTGAGGGATTTTTTATAGAAAAAAATTGGTGCTCAGCTTCTATGGACTTTTTTCTATAGAAAAAATTGGCCCTCAGTCTTTGAGGATTTTTTCTACAAAAAAAAAAAAATGGTCCTCAGCTTTTGAGGGCTTTTATTCTATAGAAAAAATTGATTCTCAGCTACTGAGAACTTTCTTTTGTAGAAAAAAAAATTGGTTCTGAGGCTTCTGTCTAACGAAAACATAAAGGAATATATTTATCGAATATATTTCACTTAATTGATTGCAGAAATTATTCTAATTATATGCCAAATCCACAATTAGTATGCATCATTTTTATGGCAAAGAAAAACCTTAAAATTAAATCGCAATCAACAATTTACTCTTTTTTTTTCTTCACACAACAAATGACCTTTATTTTTCCCTTTATATACCATCTGATAATTATTTAAATTGTAAAGTGATATGTAAAAAAGCGAAATGCTTTTAAGTTTATGAATAGCAAACATATCAACCATAACTGAGGCATTGCTTATTTATTTTTATATATGTCTGTTAGCAACTTTGCACTTTCATTTAAAGTTGTTTTTTCATTTTCTTTTCAACTTTATTGCAGTTATCATCATCATGATTATTTAAAACCGGGCTATATACAAAGTTGCCAAGTTGTACTACCATGAAATTCGCCAATATTCACACCCACCCATGCAAACACACACACACAAATATATTTCACCTGAGAACAAACCACCCAACAATTGAATTCTAATAATTTATTTATCAACAAAACATAAATTTTGTTGTCGGTTGTTGTTTTCGTTGTGGAAATAGCATTTTCCTGTTAACCAATATTTTCAACGACAACAACACTCAAAACATTGACTTGATGTTTCAACCAGAGAAGGATATGCAAGGATTCTTCAGAACTTTATTTTTCCTGTTTTGGGTAAATGGTTGTTAAATGTAGAGCAAGACAGACAGATGTATTTAAACTACAATCGAAGGGAAATGAGATAAGAGGGTATTTTGACTGTTGGGAAAAAGTTTCTGTTTTAAGAAGATTGGCGTCTTCATTTATGGGAAAACGTAAAGGATATGTGTGAGATTTTATGCGAATAAGGGATCAGAGTACTGTAAAAACTGGGAAATAAATCATCCAAACATAATGGTGAGCATGTTTAAAATTTTTTGTATTTTATTCCAAACTTTTTCCTAAAGGATACATGGAAATTGATAAACAATATTCGCATTTTATTACAATTTCCGCACCCATAGCAATTCCGCATAATTATCCAAAAATAAAACATTTTCCGAATGCAGCCTTCACCCTCACAAAGTACCTTCACCTATTTTACCCTCAATTTCATTCTTGGCATAATATATTCAAAATTATTATCCTTATGATGTGTCCTCCTTATAAACACAGACTCATTTTTTCTTCTTCTTCTTTTGATCACCTTTTTCAAGGTTATTTTATTCCCCATCCTCCTTATCCTGCCCATCAAAGTAAATATTTAATGTTGTAGTAAACAGAACAGAACAACATCCTTACTACTGATGATAGTCCACAAAAGAAGGACTTTAATGTTATTATGAGCATCATGGGCATTCATTCATTAGTTATGTCTACACCCTGTACCTTCGTGTACGAACAACTACGGCTACAGACGAAAAAAGTTCGTTGTTTCCTTTATTACACAAAATGAGCAGAGCAGTCGTCGTAAACTTCAATCATGACAGTTTCACTACAGTTTTGTGTTGTATAATTTAATAGCAATATTGATTGAATAAGTTTTTATTTTGTAAGGGAAATTTGTTGTTATATTTTTGATGACCATATACATAGCTTTTTCTGGTCATTGTAATGTTGTTGAAGGCAATTTAAATACAAGGTTTGACCTATAAGAAGATCAATCCTATAAATAGGAGATACAAAAAGAATTCCTTGCAAGTCCTCAGCTTTTGATTGTTCTCATCTTCTAATGATTCAGATTCGCAGAAGCTAAGGACCAATTTTTCTGTAGCAACAAATACTCAGAGGCTAAGGACAATTTTTTTTCTATAGAAAAACTTCCTCCGATGTTGAGGTGATTTTTGTATAGAAGAAATTCTAAGAATGTGAGGGACATTTTCTTCTATAGAAAAAAATCCTCAGAAGAAAAAAATTGGTCTTAAGATTCTGAGTTTTTTATACAAAAAAAGTTTTCCTCAGCTTCTGGGGACTTTTTATAAAATTTTTCCAGGATCTGAGGACTTCTTTTCTATATAAAAAATTGGTTCTCAGAATCTGAGGACCAATTCGATTTTTTGCTTCTGAAGACTTTTTTCTATAGAAAAAATCGGTCCTCTGCTTCTGAGACTTTTTTCCATAGAAAAAATTGGTCCTCAGTTTCTGAGGGCTTTTTTATAGCCAAAATTGGTCCTCGGCTTCTGAGGACCTTTTTTATAGACAAAAATTGGTCGTTAGCTTCTGAGAGTTTTTCCTCGGCTTCTTAGGACTTTTTTCTCCAGAAACAAAAACGGTCCTCATTTTTTGACGATTTTTTACTACAGGAAAAATTGGTCCTTCGACTCTTATGATGGTGATGATTTGTCCTCAGATTTTAGTTTTTTTTTCTATAGAGAAAAATTGGTTCTCAGTTTTAAGATTTTTTCTATAGAAAAAATTGGTCCTCAATTTCTGAGGACTTTTTATAGAAAAAGATTGGAGAATAAAGAAGAATTGGAGGATTTTTTTCTAAAGAAAAATTGGAGGATTTTTTTCTATAGACAAATTGGAGGATTTTTTTCTATAGAAAAATTGGAGGATTTTTTTTCTATATAAAAATTGGAGGATTTTTTTTCTATAGAAAAATTGGAGGATTTTTTTAATAGAAAAATTGGAGAGTTTTTTTCTATAGCAAAATTGGAAGATTTTATTTTTCTATAGAAAATTTGGTCTTTTTATTCTGAGAATTTTATTCTTTAAAAATCGACGCCTCCCTCTTATCATAGTCCTGGAGAAATTATTCTTTAAACATCCACGCCTCCTCCTTATCATAGTCCTGGAACCACGATTCTTTAAAAATCCACGCCTCCTCCTTATCATAGCCCTGGAAAAATGATTCTATAAAAATCCACGCCTCCTCCACATCATAGTCCTGGAAAAATGATTTTTTAAAAATCCATGCCTCCTCCTTATCATAGTCCTGGAAAAATGATTCTTTAAAAATCCACGCATCCTCCTTATCATAGTCCTGGAAAAATGATTCTTTAAAAATCCACGCCTCCTCCTTATCATAGTCCTGGAAAAATGATTCTTTAAAAATCCACGCCTCCTCCTTATCATAGTCCTGGAAAAATGATTCTTTAAAAATCCACGCCTCCTCCTTATCATAGTCCTGGAAAAATGATTCTTTAAAAATCCACGCCTCCTCCTTATCATAGTCCTGGAAAAATGATTCTTTAAAAATCCACGCCTCCTCCTTATCATAGTCCTGGAAAAATGATTCTTTAAAAATCCACGCCTCCTCCTTATCATAGTCCTGGAAAAATGATTTTTTTAAGAATCCACGCCTCCTCCTTATCATAGTCCTGGAAAAATGATTCTTTAAAAATCCACGCCTCCTCTTTATCATAGTCCTGGAAAAATGATTCTTTAAAAATCCACGCCTCCTCCTTATCATAGTCCTGAAAAAATGATTCTTTAAAAATCCACGCCTCCTCCTTATCATAGTCCTGGAAAAATGAATCTTTAAAAATCCACGCCTTCTCCTTATCATAGTCATGGAAAGATTATTCTTTAAAAACTCCACGCGTCCTCATTATCATAGTCCTGGAAAAATGATTCTTTAAAAATCCACGCCTCCTCCTTATCATAGCCTTGGAAAAATGATTCTTTAAAAATCCACGCCTCCTCCTTATCATAGTCCTGGAAAAATGATTTTTTAAAAATCCACGCCTCCTCCTTATCATAGTCCTGGAAAAATGATTTTTTTAAGAATCCACGCCTCCTTCTTATCATAGTCCTGGAAAAATGTTTCTTTAAAAATCCATGCCTCCTCTATATCATAGTCCTGGAAAAACTATTCATTAAAAATGCACGCCTCCTCCCTATCATAGTCCTGGAAAAATGTTTCTTTAAGAATCCACGCCTCCTTCTTATCATAGTCCTCGAAAAATGTTTCTTTAAAAATCCATGCCTCCTCTATATCATAGTCCTGGAAAAACTATTCATTAAAAATGCACGCCTCCTCCCTATCATAGTCCTGGAAAAATGATTCTTTAAAAAATCCACACCTCCTCCTTATCATAGTCCTGGAAAAATGATTCTTTAAAAAATCCACGCCTCCTCCTTATCATAGTCCTGGAAAAATGATTCTTTAAAAATCCACGCCTCCTCTTAACATAGTCCTGGAAAAACTATTTTTTAAAAATCCACGCCCCTCCTTATCATAGTCCTGGAAAAATGATTCTTCTACCTATCTGATATCTTCTATCATAGTCCTGTAAAAATGGTTCTTTAAAAATCCACGCCTACTCCCTATTATAGTCCTGGAAAAATTATTCTTTAAAAATCCACGCATCCTCCCTATTATAGTCCTGGAAAAATTATTCTTTAAAAATCGCCGCCTCCTCCTTATCATAGTCTTGGAAAAATGATTCTTTAAAAATCCACGCCTCCTGCTTATCATAGTCCTGGAGAAATTATTCTTTAAAAAATCCACGCCTACTCATTATCATAGTCCTGGCAAAATTATTCCTTAAAACCTGGTTCTTGAAAGATATGCCATAAAAATCCAGGCTTCTACGGGTCGTTGAAAAAATATTCGCGAAAAAATCCAGGCTTCTACTGGTCCTTGAAAAATTGTCCTTAAAAATCCACGCTTCTGTTAGTCCTTGACAAAATATTCTTTAAGAAATCCACACTTCCACTAGTCCTAGAAAAAATATTTTTTATAAAAGTTTATCCTTGAAAAAAATCTTTATAAAATTCACTCTTCTGCTAGTCTTTGACAAAAATATTCTTCAAAAAATCCACACCTTAAAAAATATATTTTAAAAAATCCACACATTCATAGTCCTGTAAGGATATTTTTTTAAATTATTATTCGTCTATACGAAGTTCCACTGTATTCACATTTACCATCACAATATTGAAAAAAGGAAAGTGAAAACAATAGTTTTTGCCCACACACATACACACACTCTCATTTGACAAAAACTATATCCTTACACCCGCCACAAAATACAAATGTATTGGTAACATTGTCACAACAATTGTGTTGGTGTTGTTTTGTTTTCCCATTTCGTACGCGACGTACGTGTGTCTTGTTTGCCATGTCAGTGTATTAGTACGTTGTCTGCCGTCGCCGTTCTGTATGTCATATTGTTCTTCGGATGAAACTAAAAATATACAAAACTAAACAAAATTCAAAGCAGTCTTCTAGGAGCAGAGTTCGTGTAAAGGTTAATGGGACTTAGAGGCGCGCATCTCGCAATATCGTTGTCATTATTGTCAATTTGTCGTGCGGAATGCTAAAATTAAATTTCAAAAAAAATTAAGTCTGAAAATGAACTTGAAAAGAAGAGTGAATTTAAATTCGCAACATTTGTGTTTTGAAGTGGAATAAAGTTCACAACAAAGTGTTTTTTTGAATGACAAGAATAGTGGAAGAGTATGTCAATTACAAAAACAAGTATTGATGACTACATATATAGAGTGTGTGTAAAAAATAAATCGTTTTTTATATTTTCAACTCTTTTTGGAGTTCAATGCCGTATCCAACAGAGTTATTGATGTCACTGCCAGAGTAACTGTGTCAATATCAATGGGTGTTGTATTTTTTTTGTCATTCGAAGTGATATCCCGCTATCATGTCATGTCTGTGTATTTGTGATTGCCTTTTTAATATCCTGCCACCCATTGGATGTCATGTCATGTTAAGTGTAGAATGATGTGTGCTATGTTTCGTGAAAATCGGTTCAGATTTAGATATAGCTTCAATATATAGTTTCTGACCAAATGAAAAATTTTGTATCGGTTGCAGAATTACATGTTTATGGATCCAATTTCATTTTACTGGTCCTTTAAAAATGCGACGTCTGTTAGCGTTCATCTGTGGAGGTATCATATAGTCGGTGAAGGGTATCATATAGTCGGCCCCGTCTGACTTTACTACTTTCCTCACTGGTTTTTATCTCGTCTTATGAATACTTGAATATTAAGGAAAATGATATTATGTCCTTTGGTGGGTCCTCAACTTCTGAGGATTTTTTTTTATAGAAAAAAGTCAGACTCTAGCTTCTGAGGAAGCTCTAAAGAATATAAGAAAATGGTACTCAGCCTCGGAGGATTTGTTTCTATAGGGAACATTATTTTTTCTGGTTACGATTTTTTTTCTACAAAAAAAAAATTGTTATCAAGTTCTGACGAGTTTTTTCTAATGGAAATTGGTTGTTAGATTCAAAGAATTTTATAGAAACATACTCATGATAGTCCTGAAAATATTCTTTAACAATCATACATCTATGGACAGCCTCCTCATGATAGTCCTGCAAAGAATATTGTTTTTAAAAAAATCGACGCCTACGGACAGCTTCCTCATGATAGTCCTGGAAAATGTCCTTTAAGAATTCCACGCCCAAGGAAAGCCTTCTCATAAGTCCTGCAAAAAATATTCTTTAAAAATCCAAGCAGGACTATCTTGAGGAGGATGCCCGTAGATCCTCCTCAAAATAGTCCTGCAAATAATATTTGTTAAAAAATCCACGCCTCCTCCTAATGACAGTCCTGACAAAAAAATTGTATAAAAATTCACGATGCCCATGGATCCTCGTCAAAATAGTCCTGCAAATAATATTTGTTAAAATATCCACGCCTCCTCCTTATGAAAGTCCTGAAAAAATATTGTATGAAAATCCACGCCTCCTGCTTATGATAGTCCCGGCAAAGTGATTCCTTAACAAATATTGGTCCTTGAAAGATATTCCTTAGAAAAACCTGATCCTTGATATTCCTTATTGGTTATAATCTGTATATTTTTGTCATTACAATCAAAATGTGAATATTCAAAACTTGGACCTATATAGACAAATTTCCGCAACAAATTATTTTACCCTCCTATATACCATAATGCCAAATTACAGCCACTAAAAGGGGAAAATACGGTAAAACCTCCAAAATACTGGTAATGAAGACCTACCATTATATGGGGGCTATGCCAAAACCTGGTCCAATGTTGATAATTTTCTGTGTAAATGTTTGTAAGCTTTTAAGAACCCTTTATGCCACATTACAGCCCCATCGGCAGCTAAAGCCTTAAAAATACCGGAAATGAGTCGATACCGTAATATGGGAGCTACACACAAACAGTAACCGATAATGATAATTTTTGGTAGGAAAATTTGACTCCCCAAAAGAACCTTGAGAATCAAATTAAAGCAAATTCGGTTGAAAACTTGCCCGGAATCTTGGGTTAATATTGATAAGTCTTGGCGCGGAGATTTTCTACGCAATAAGAATCCGAAATATAAATTACTGCTGGTTGAAAAATGTGCCAGAACTCCCTAAGACTCAAAAATGTGGTTGTAGGAATATATTGGGGCTACCCTAAAAAGTGGTTCAGTATAGCTTTTTTAGTAGCCAAATTTTGAGTGGGAATCCGAAATGTCTAGTTACATCTGATTAAGTTTAAAAACGTTACCCAAATATCGAATAATGGGGAGTACCGGTAATGGGGACTCAAAAAAATGGTCAATATTGACAATTTTTTTTTATTAATTTCTCTTTCGAAATGAGCTACATGATCGGAGTTGCAATGAAAAGGACAGCCAGAGAGATACTACATTCCCACCACTATGCGACGCGTTTCGCCATTGGTTAATCGGCTCATCAGGCATTTTGGGCAATGTGGCTTACAAATGTCTTTACTTGATAAGTTGTATTTATGTCGACTATTGTTGCGAAATTGCATCTACGAATTAAATTCAACCGTGTCAAGGTTCGGACATTTGGCATCACACCAGAACATTCCTTTTCAGAGCAAATTTTTCTTGTAGTGACTGACTTTTTTCCATACCAACTACAATATTTTTCTTCAATGGTATGCAACTGTATATTGTGCAACCTTAGGAAGATAAGGAGGTGGCTTTGAACGCTAAGGCGCCGGACATCAACAGATGCCATGGGAACCAGGGTTCAAATCCCAGCCGGGCTCAAGCTGAATTTTTTGAGTTTTGTTTTTATGCCTTTTTAGGGCGAAGGATCATTCATGTAAATGTTTTTTTATTAATTTCTCTTTCGAGATGAGCTACATGATCGGAGTTGCAATGAAAAGGAAAGCCACACAGATACTACATTCCCACAACTATGCGACGCGTTTCGCCGTTGGTTAATCGGCTCATCAGGCATATTGGGCAATATGGCTTACATAATTTTTTGATAGACAGATTTTATGCTCCATGACAATCCCTAATATCAAATTAGAAGCAATTCTTTTGTAAAACGTGTCCCAAAAGCTTCAATAAATAGGCAGAAAACCTTCTGCAGATTTTAGGTCAAACAGGAAAAATAGGTTTACAAAAACCACGGTTATTGCCCACTGACAATCCCTAATATGAAATCAGAACCAATTCTGTTGAAAAAGTTGTCCAAAAGCATCAAAATATAAAATAGTGCTCCAAAGTTCCAATGTTTGTCCGATTGAGACGAAATTTTGTATACAGTACGAAAAATTTATAATGACGTGTATACATTTTTTCCACCTTGGGTTTTGGTTAAAAATACATTTTCCAAAAATTAATTTTCCTTGGTCTGCCATTTTGCTAATTTTCGAACGTAGTTAATATACTTAGTTCATCCCAAAACCAGATATCCATAAAAGTTATAAGTCTTTAACATTAAAATCGTTGACCCAAAATTACCACAAAAAATATTCCCCCCTCTAAATTCACAAGCAAATTGATTATCAGAATTTCCCCTGTTACAAATTTTATGACTTCTTAATTTATTAAGTTCATATCAAATCCACATTATCTTAGTTCCGCTTCAATCGATGATACTTATTCGTCACTGTCCTTCATCCTTCATGAATTCCCCCAGCACTATGTCCCATTCCATTAAATTATTGCTGCCCTATGTTCGACGTTGTTATGTCAATCATTTCTACTGAATATTTTCATAAATAAATCAACCAATAAAATTCTTTGGATACCAAAAATGTCTAAGTGTGTATGTGTGTGTGTGGGGGGGATTGTCAGTATGCAGGCGAAACCCCCGCCCCAACCATAAATAAACATACCAACAAAAATTGTTGTTCAATTACCATTGAGCGGGGGGTGGGAGGGATGGATGTATTTGTTTGTATTGAATAGTTTTGAAATGGAATGCCTTTGGGTAGGGGAATTTGTTATTCTATAAATTTTTGATGTTTACCATTTTGTTGTTATTGTTTTTGTTGTCGTTTTGGGTGCGGAAATTTGACAACCGACAACATAAAATAAAGAACAACAACATCAACCAAAAATGGTTTTAGTGGTAAGATGGTGTCAAAATATTATCTGTTTGAGTCGGATGTTGGTCAGGACCATAAATTATTGATTTTTATTTTTAATTATTAAAATTTTATTTATATTTACTTTAATTATTGGTTGTAATAGGTTTTTATTTAGTTAATAAATAATAATTAGTAATTAATTATGTTGTAAGGGTTTGATAAAGACATTTAATTACCGTAATTAATTGTTATCGATGGTTGTAATAATAACTTTTTGGGATATACTGCAAGTACGAGTTCGGGGGGTTTACGTTGCAATGACTCAATATATGAATATAAAAAAGGCCTTTTATGTAGACAAGACCTTCTGAGTTTTATAGACAGATGGAAGAGTTTCCATAGACAAAATGATGTAAATAGACGTCCTTCCATTTGATCATCTACACACGACAGACCAATGAGCCTTCTAAATATCTTCTCCTGCTCTTTTATGGACAGAATAACCTCTAGAGTTTCGCAGAGACCGCAGAACATTGGCAAGTCTCCTAAATACAGATGTATTTCTGTATATCGGCTACAAGAGAAGTTCATCTATAGATCTTCTATATAGACGATCTTCTATAAATAAAAGTTTATATATATATATATATATATATATATTATAGACATTCCCCAGATAACCTATATATGGAACACTTTGCCTAGACATTTTATAAACAGCAGACCTAATACCCATAATTTTTAAACATAACACAAATTCTACAAATCTTATGTAGACAAAATTTAATCTATAAATTGAAAGCTCTTATATGCCTTCCACAGATCTCATATCGAGAGATGACTTTTTATAGCTGTTGTATACACAAAAGAACTTATATAGAACTTCTATAGACAGAACATGTTATGCAGGTCTTTTACGGACAGATAACCAAATATAGGTCTTCTATAAATTAAAAACCTTCTATAGCTTCAACGGATCTCCTATAGATAGACAACATTTTAAGGACAAAAAAATCTTATACAGGACTTTTAGACAGAATACCTTCTGCAATTTGTTAGCTACCTCTACCGATAATTCCATAAAATTCCAGAGAATTTCTATATATAGAGAAGATCTTCTGTAGGTATACAGAAGAACACCCCCGTTCGTCCCTAAAAATGGATTTAAAAATCTACAAATCCAAAAATCCACATCCAAACTCTCAGCTCGACCAGGCTAATCTTTTCATATAATCCATGGATGATGGACATTTTTGAATTGTCGGCTAGTAAGATATTTATGATCTGAGAAATTACAGACTGAAGAAGTGGGCCAGGAACTTTAATACACAAAAAATTTAGAGGTACCTTTGTATGGGGGCTATGCAAACACATGGAACTAAATACAACAATTTTCTGGGCAAACATTTTTACTCACCAGAAACCTAGAATTTCAAATTACAGCCAATCCGTTAGAGAGGTTAAAACCTTAAAAATTCGGGTCGGGAGCATAGTATGGGGGCTATGTCAAAACAGGGACCTATATTTAACATTTTTTATAACTATATTTCTCACCACCCAAGAAACCGGAATTTCAATTTACAGCCACTTCTGTGAGTAAATACGGCTAAAACCTTACATTGCCGAAAATATGGCGGGACCATTATCTGAGGGCTAAGTGGGAAAGTGGGGCTAAATCTTTCAAAATACTAAAAATTGGCAGGACCTTTACATAGGTGCTTTGTAAAACAATGAACCTAAATCTAATATATACTACAAATATGTTTCTTATCGTACCAAATAACAGTCACTTCGGTTGGGAAATACGGCTTAAACTTACAAAATACCGAAAATGGATCGGGACATCAAATCATGGACCTATATGTTACTCACGATCCAAGAAATTGGATAGCGGCAAATACAGCCCATTTGAGATGGATTCAAACCAAAACTGGGACTGTACCGTTATATGGGAACTTTAACTCATCATAGGGGTAATATCAATGTATGTGTAAAATGTCAGAACTCTCTCGTGATTTCCATAGAAAGACATTAACATGGTAAAATCGACAAAAAATGGGTATTTAATAAGCCACGGGAATCCAAAAAATCCAAACTCTACACTTCTTGGTAATATGGTCCGTGAAGGTTTGAAAAATTCAACCATATTGCTCTAAGTCCTTGAAAAACATTCATTAAAAATTGAAGCTTATTGCTGCCTTAGTCCTTGAAAACCATTTATTTATAAAAATGCACCCTTATTGGTCTCCTGGCCCTTGTAAAAATTATATCTAAAAATCCATGCTTTGAGGACTGTTGGTCCCTAAAAATATTGTTTAGAAATTAAAAAAATTATCGGGACGTCGTTCCTTCAATACAAGTATTAAAAAAATCCACATTTATTGATCTCATGGTCCTTGGCAAAATATTCTTGAAAACATCCACACTTATTGGACTCATGGTCCCAGGAAGAATATTATTTAAAAAATCCACGCTTGTTGGTCTCATGGTCCTTGAAAAAAATATTCTTTAAAAAATCCACACATTGGTCTCATTAACCCAATGAAAAATATTCTTTATAAAATCCACACATTGGTCTTATGGTCCTTGAAAAATATTCTTTAAAAAATCCATCCATTGGTTTCAGGGTCCTTGAAAAATATTCTTTAAAAAATCCACGCTTGATAGTATGATGGTCCTTGAAAAAAATTTATTTAAAATTCCACGTTTATTGGTCTCAGGGTCCTTGAACAAATATTCTTTAAAAAACCGCGCTTATTGGTCTCATGGTCCTTGAAAAAAATATTTTTGAAAAAGTCCACGATTACTGGTCCTTGAAAAAATCTTTAGAAAATCCAGGCTCAATGGTCCCTTGATCCTTGAAAATATATTTTTTAAAAACCACGTTTAATTAGGTACCTAAGCGATAGTATTAAAAAAAATATTGTTTTAATCCACCTTTATCGGAACCTTGATCCAAAACTATTGTTCCCTTGAACCTTGAAAATAATATTCTTAAAAAATACACACTTAAGGTGCCTTGATCCTTAATATTCCTTAATCATTTTTCTTTCATTACAAAACAAACATTTATTTTCCCACAATTTAATCTCTTCTGGAGAAAACACGCCCTTTTGCCCATCCTACCAACAGTAAATCAATAAAGCATTTAATCAAAACAACAATTGGTGGCAATTACTTTTTGTCATTACTGCCATGTTGTGATTGTAATCATAGTTTTATATTCTGTTTGGATTTATCCTTTATCGACATAACGACATAATATTGCACAACCAACAATTGTACATGGATATCAATTTATCACTTAATATACACCCAAAGGATATCAATATGTAGTAGTAGTTCGTGTTCAAAAAAAAAAAAAAAATAATAAATAAAAATCACAGCTAAGAACTGAGAGAGACAGAGAGAGAGAAATTCTGAAAAGAAAAAAAATCTGAAATTATTTAATAGATACGGACAACTCAATTAAATGTCATGCCGGCTTCCCAACACTCCGACTTCTTCCCATATCATCCGGCGTCCATCTAAATGGAGCCGACTGTGTCGCATGCCAATGAAAACGAAACGACGAAAAAGAAACCGAAAACAAAATTGAAAATAAAACTGAAACAAAAAATCAAAAAGAGTGTCTCATGGAATTGTGCTCAGTGTTTTAAAATAGCCGAAGTTGAACCAGGTAATTGTTACGAATTTATCACGCTATTTATAGACAAAAAATGTATTTTGTGATATTGCACAATGGTAATAATAGTCGGTAATTTAAATGTATTTATTTAGCTTATCAGTGTGTGGGTAGTGATAGTTGTAGATGGATGTGTGGAAATTAAAAACATTGAAATTGTTTTGTCCTTGAAAATTTGGATTGAAAAAAATTCAAGTTTATTGGTATAATCGTCATTGAAAAATATATTTCAAAAATCCGCGCTTATTGGTCTGTGGGACCTTGAAAAATATATTTCAAAAATCCGAGCTTATTGGTCTGTGGGTCCTTGAAAAAATATATTTAAAAAATCCGCGCTTATTGGCCTGTGGGACCTTGAAAAAAATATATTTAAAAAATCCACGCTTATTGGCCTGTGGGACCTGTAAAAATATATTTAAAAAATCCACGCTTTTTGGCCTGTGGGACCTTGAAAAAATATATTTAATAAATCCACGCTTATTGGTCTGTGGGACCTTAAAAAATATATTTAAAAAATCCACGCTTATTGGTCTGTGGGACCTTGAGAAAGTATATTTAAAAACTCCACGCTTATTGGTCTGTGGGACCTTGAGAAAATATATTTAAAAAATCCACGCTTATTGGTCTGTGGGAACTTGATAAAATATATTTAGAAAATCCATGCTTATTGATCTGTGGGACCCTGAGAAAAAATATGTTTAAAAAATCCGCGCTTATTGGTCTGTGGGACCTTGATAAAATATATTTAGAAAATCCATGCTTATTGATCTGTGGGACCCTGAGAAAAAATATATTGAATAAATCCACGCTTATTGGTCTTTGGGATCTTGAAAAAATATATTTAAAAAATCCACGCTTATTGGTCTGTGGGATCTTGAAAAAATATATTTAAAAAATTCACGCTTATTGGTCTGTGGGACCTTGAGAAAATATATTTAAAAAATCCACGCTTATTGGTCTGTGGGACCTTAAAAAAATAATTAAAAAAAAATCCACGCTTATTGGTCTTTGGGACCCTGAAAAAATATATTTTAAAAATCCACGCTTACTGGTCTGTGAGACCTTGAACAAATTTATCTAAAAAATTCACGCGTATTGATCTGTGGGATCTTGAAAAAATATATTTAAAAAATCCACGCTTATGTGGGACCTTGAAAATTTGGATTTAAAAAATCCACGCTTATTGGTCTGTAGGACCTTAAAAATTTGGATTTAAAAAATCCACGCTTATTGGTCTGTAGGACCTTAAAAATTTGGATTTAAAATATCCACGCTTATCGGTCTGTTGATCCTTTAAACATATTCTTTAAACATCCAGGCTTATGTCTGTGAAATGTCCTTTGAAAAATTTTTAAACAAAAATCCAGGCTTATCGGTATGTACGTCCACAGAAAAATTAAAAAACCCGGCTAATCAGTCTGTAGGACTTTGGAAAAATTATTAAAAAATTCCAGGCTTATTGGAATGTAGGTCCTTGAAAAAATATTAAAAAATGCCTTGTTAACCTCGAAGTGAGGCTCCAGCGAAATTCTCATGCAGTTTATGTCGTTGGTCAGCTAAGTACTTCGCTTTGTTACAAGAGACATTTGGGTATGAAAGGTTTTTTGTATAGAAGCAATAGCTTCTGAGGAGAATATCCCAACAAAAAACTAAGGGAACTAATGAGGATCAGTGGCGTGATCCGAAACTATAGTCCTCCCTGCCTTACCCCTCGGCAAACAATGCCATACATTCCCCAGTAATAAATAGTTGTTTTTTATAAAAACAACAATCTTGGATTCAACCTGACTATTTTGCAAAAACATATTAAAAAAAATATTTAAAAAATTCACTCTTATTTCCAAATTTGTATTAGAAATATTTCTTATTGATCTGTTGCTCCTTGTAATATTTCATTTAAAAACATCTGTCGCTGATATCTGTGTCTCGCTGTTCATTTTATTAAATGATATTGGAATGACATACATCTATGACACTTACTTCACATCCGAGGCCACTAGAGGTGACGTGGTTGCCATTGTCGGGATGTCATGACAAATTCCCATAGCGCACTGAAAGTGGAAACACAGTCATAGGGTTATGGATGCGGTAGAAAGCAACAAATCAATTGATGGATTAGAATTAAGAGGCATGTTGATTCAACTAAGAAAAGAGAAAGAAGAAATTGCAATAATTAATTAATTTAGATTCCACAAAACAATCGTTTTTAATTAATAATAAAACAAATTGGTTTTATTGGTAATATTAATATTCACTTTAGGATAATGGATCCTTTATCTGGTGT